>NC_062525.1:24739091-24946591 GCF_022655615.1 Tachysurus fulvidraco
AATAAAAGAAAGGGAGTCACGGTGGCTTAGTGGTTAGCACGTTTGCCTCACACCTCCAGGGTTGCTGGTTCGATTTCCGCCTCTGCCTTGTGTGTGTGGAGTTTGTATGTTCTCCCCGTGAAGTTCGGATAAATGGGAGGAAATGAATGAATGAATGAAAATAAAATTAAAAAAAATAAATAAAAAATAGTTGAATAGAAATACAAATTGGACCAACATTACAAAACAGATGAGTTCTAAGCTGAGATTTAAGTGATGAAAGAGAATCAATATCACGGAGTTCAGATGGAAGTGAGTTCCAGAGCCGAGGTGCAGAGTAACTGAAAGCTCTGTTCTCCATAGTTACAAGTTTTATCACCAGATTTGGCAAAATAAACAGCATAGAAATAAAATTTAGCACAGTCAATAATCAAGCTGAATTGAGAAACTAAGCATGTCCTTTAATACAAACATAACCTACTGTATATACCCTCGAGCTGTAAGGTCACCTGCCAGTGGCAAATTTTACCCACATTCTGCAGGTGGATGCGTATTAATTTCAAGCCCTGAGTATAATGCCTGCTAACAGCACTATAACAAAAGGGAAAGCTTGATAAATGGAGACTCCAGACCTTCTGTAAACTAACACTAGTCTCACTGTGCTTGGGGATAAAAGCTGCTCCTGCTGGCACTTACACTCTGGAGACCCTCGGCACAAACATCCCGATTTACAGTATTTACGCTCAGATCTTTGCTTCTATGCTAGGTCACTTTGCTCCTTGCTGATTATTAAGCACTTCTTTTTTGGATATGGTAGCAACAGTAGCTGGATCATGTCAACGATGCAAAGAAAACGTGTGAGATGACAGTCGACGGCTCTGTCATGCAGTACGGAAAATCCCACCTCTGATGTAATCCCAAGAACGGACTGATTGTCAGTTGGGATTTGATCAATAGCCTAAACACTTCACTGAGGGGATAAGTGTGGTAACCTTAGCTTAACAGTGCATGTAGTCAGAGTCAGGTCAGTCTCAGTTTAGCTGACAAGAGTAAAGAGTATAGATAGATGGATGAGGGTTCATTCGTCTACCTTTCAAGCCGTCTGCATCGGTTAACCGTATTTAACTCCCGGAGGCCGCTAAGAGGACGAGTGTGAGATTCACTCGATCCTCTCGGGCGATGGATGTAAGCAAATCGACTGTCTCAGCAGTAAAAAAAACAAACAAAAAAAAAACAAAGTAAACTTTAAAAAAAAAGAAGCACTTCCATGGTTTCACTCACCTAGGGCACACTTTCCAGGCCTGCCGTTGTCATGGAGATCACGGTTGCTATGTGATTCCCGAGAGAGGGAGGACATTGAGATCTTTTAAAGCCGTGCCAAATTTCCCAGCTTTGATTCTGACCTTTCGTATTTCGGTACACTGCGACATGGAGTCGATCCTTTCTTTCAGAAGGAAGCGTGACGTAGGTGACGGATGATTCATACCTAATTTAGTTCTTATCTCAAATATGAAACATTATGTACTAGGTAACACTGGACATGGCAGGATCGGACCAAAGATGGTCTTGGTAACCAACAAGTGTACATGCTAATTCAACTTTAGTGAAAATGAATAGCAGAAACAAGACGTTTGTGTTGACGTTTATTATTTTTTTGTATTCGCTGAGTTTGGGTTAATAGGGTTAGGGTTAGGGTTAGGGTTAGGTTTACAGTATGCTATATTTTTTTTAATACAATCCCATTACACTCTATGTATCTGGATCTGTTTAGTGCTTCAAATATTTGGGGTTTTTAAACCAAAGTGGGTGTGGCCTAAACAAAAGACTTTTTTTTTTATTCTGGTACCAATGGCATGTGAGTTTGTTCATTTATTTTTTTTTTACATTAAATCATATATCAATTCAGGGCGGCACGGTGGCTTAGTGGTTAGCACGTTCGCCTCACACCTCCAGGGTCGGGGGTTCGATTCCCGCCTACGCCTTGTGTGTGTGTGGAGTTTGCATGTTCTCCCCGTGCCTCGGGGGTTTCCTCCGGGTACTCCGGTTTCCTCCCCCGGTCCAAAGACATGCATGGTAGATTGATTGGCATCTCTGGAAAATTGTCCGTAGTGTGTGTGTGTGTGTGTGTGTGTGCCCTGTGATGGGTTGGCACTCCGTCCAGGGTGTATCCTGCCTCGATGCCCGATGATAAGCGGTAGTAAATGAATGAATGAAAGAATGGAATTCAGCCAGTAACTAATGACAAACGAACAAACTCAGTATGTTCTTGTTTTTATCTTGCAAGCTTTCACTCACATGGAAGTAAGAAGCTAACCACATCCTGTAGGATCTCAAGCCTGACACAGACATGTACTCTCAACCAGGGTGAATCAGTTAATATTCTGTTTAAATACACAAAATTCAGTATATTTCTGAATATTCGGCTCTTGCATGAGCCGAACATACAAGCCATCTGACAAAAGAACGCTGTTATCCGATAGGCTTTCTGAGTCCCATGTAAGGAAATCACTTTGCGCACTTTTACGGTAGTTCCCATGCTTTTGTTCTCCCAAAGAAAAAAAAAGAACCATTTATTATAAGGTATATCCCTGTAAAATGATTGGAATGTAAGATATGAAAAAACTGACTCCCATACAGTACATGCCACAACTAATCACAATATTGTCAATATTCATTATTTATGATAATACTTATATATATATATATATTTGGTCCAAATAGGTATAGTTTGATGACTAGTTAGGCTAATTAATTAATTAATTAATTACCAACAGAAAATTTAGGGTTTTAAAATTAAAAAGTTAAATGTCAAATTAATTATCAACCTTTTTAAATCTGTTTAATGGTTTAGTTTGAAACTGCAGACACCACTTTGACATAATTATACTGCATTCATGTGCCAACTGAATACAGATACTCGGAGTTATGGTAGTTTGACGTACAAACTTTCGATACGGTGGCCGAGAAGTGCAAAACACATGAACAAATTCCGAAAACAAAACAACAAATCCGAGAACACAACGATAAGTCAGACAACCCGGAAAAGGTAGGTATCGTTTTATGAATGGAAACTTTACCGATCATCGGGTGAGACCCCCGTCATTCACCTGTATATCTTGAATGACCCAACCCCCTTGCTGCGATCCCTCCACTGGCTTCCGGTAGCTGCACGCATCCGATTCAAAACAATGATGCTGGCCTACAAAGCCAAAAACAGACCAGCTCCATCTTACCTCAAAGCCCTCATCATCCCTCGCACTGCACCCCGCAACCTCAGATCTATCAGCACTGCTCCACTGGTCCCACCATCTCTCAGGGTAAGAGGCAAGTATACTACAAGACTCTTCTCTGTTCTGCACCGAGGTGGTGGAACGAACTTCCCCTAGCGGTCCGGACAGCCGAGTCACTGGCTAGTTTCAAGCGGCGGTTGAAGACCTACTTATTCAGGAAACACTTCAACTAGCACTTCTTTCCTTATCTTTTGCATTTAAAAAAACCTTTGACACTTTTTCATTGTAACTTTGAACAAAAGTTTTAAACTCATGGTATCTTAAGTCTGTAACCTAGTGAGCAGCATTAATGTATTCAATGTTAGAGATTTAAGCACTTATGTACGTCGCTCTGTATAAGGCCGTCTGTCACATGCTGTCAATGTAGATGTAGATGAATGACAGATGTCTTGTCCAATGATCGGTAAGTTTCCAATCACAAACTATACCTACCTTTTCCAGGTTGTCTGCATCGTTGCACAAAACACATTAACAAATCATAAAGCACAACTACAATTCAGACAACCAACGGAAAAGGTAGGGATAGTTTGTGATCGGAACACGTACCGATTATCGGACAAGACGCCTTGTACAAAAGTGTACAAAATGCATTGTCCTTACTGTGGACTACTGTGGATTCATTCTGTTATTTTCTTATATTTAAGCCATATATTAAACTTTACACATTACACATAAGATTCCATACCTGTACAGTATATCTCGAATGACAGGTGTCTTGTCCGATGATTCAAAAACGCTACCTACCGTTTCCGGGTTGTCTGACTTGTCGTTGTGTTCTCGGATTTGTTCATTTGTTTTGCTCTTTCCGGGCCACCGTATTTCGATCTTCAGACAGATGACAAAATTGTAAATATTTTAAATCCCTTTTCTCTCTTTTTTTTGCATATTTAAAATCATTTTACGTTAGCCTCCCGCCTCCCCGCCTTGTGAGATGCCTCGCCACGGTCTCGCTAGTGATCGTCACAGTGCGGTTCTCAGTGTTAGAGCTCACATCAACAACCTCACGTTGTTCAAGTACACAGACGTCAGACAGAATATCAGTAAGCGCGAATACGATACGATACGATATGATACGATACGATACGATATGATACGATACGATATGATACGATATGATACGATACGATACGATACGATATGATACGATATGATACGATACGATATGATACGATATGATGCGATACGATACGATACATCAATGTAGGTTGCGTAACATTTTAGTGTCACCACCATTGTTAAAGTTTTTATAGCATACAGGGTACATATTTACTGAACAAACTTTCTATTAGATTGCATTAGCTAAATGTTTGTTAAATTAATACCAAATTACACCATACAGTAATACCCCAAACTGGTCACCTGGGTCGACTAGGACAGCGGTCCCCAACCTTTTTTTCGCTGTTTAGTGCGGTGTGGCCGTGTTACCGTGGCCCGCTGGGGGTGAGGGGTGTTGGCTATACAATTAAATTAAAATGAATAATTTTAATGTAATTGTATTTAAACATGCCTTTTTAACTCACTACAACACTAAACCAATGAGAACCCTGAGCTTGTTTCTTTACAACGAGACGGTTCCATCTGGGGTAACAGGAGACAATGACACCCGAAGTGTGTCTCTTATGTCCAGTTTATTCTGTTGTTTTGTTTCGGTTGCCGTCACTGCAGAAATCCCCGCTTCACACAGATAGCATGTCGGAAATGGCGATAGGGATGTAAGTGCTGTGGTGACAATCTCAGGGTATTCCACCATGACTTTAATCCAGAACACCGACAGAGTTTCTAACTTTCTAACGACGTCTGTTTCGTGCTCGTTTTTGCTAATTTGTGGGTTAAATTTGAGCAAACACAATATACACGTACACCAAGCACTGTTAAACATGACAAAGTACCGGTGAACAGAGAGATGAGCGATACACACCTTCTCTCTCCACCAAAGCTACAACACCACTGCCGCTCGCAGCCGCTCAGCTCCAGACGTCACCTAAACCCGGCCCGATATCACGATATTTTGTGCATGCGCGGTATCGGTGCGGCTTTAGGTGACGTCTCTCAGCTCCCGGTTAACCTCTCGTCCATGGAAAGTCGCACAAACCCGAGAGAAATACACCACAGTAAATAAAATGGAATAATTTAATGTTCCTTGGGAGGCCCGGTACCATTTGGTCCACGGACCGGTACCGGTCCACGGCCCGGGGTTTGGGGACCACTGGACTAGGCAATGGTTCGACTTATTTTCTAGTTAACGACACGGTCAAACGGAACACGTCTCCGTAACTTGGGGACAAGATTTATATTATTAAAAAGCTATCAGAGAAGAATGGATTGAAGATAACTTTCAGGATAATCTCCGAACATATAAATGCAAATAATCCAAAGATGTTGACCCCGATCTCTATCCAGAGAAAGCTATCCTGCTATCCAATGTCATGTTTAAACAGCTTGACATCATTATATTATCGGTACAGGAGGCCGTAGTTTTATGTATTTTCAATGGGCACGATGGGACACTCTGACAGAAAGAGTAATGGTGGTAAGAGGGTAAATGCAATTGAACTGCAATTTTGATGAATAATGGTGCTATTACAAATCAGAAGAGATGGCTGTGTCTCACGGTGTCTCACGGTAGGCTGACTATAATGTCGGCAGCTCTGGGGAGTTCTTATGATTTTAGGCCGTTATTGTGAAGAGTATGACATCAGCTGGATGAAGAAAAGCACAGATAAACGTGTGTTCAGTCAAACAAAGCAATCAGGAATGTACAGTATTTCAGAGGACAAGGTTTGAGGATTAGCAGATGTTTGAGTTCATTATTTTTAACAGCAGTCACACAATGAGATCTGGTATAATCAGTGGAGAAATAACTACGACACATAATGACTCCAGTAAGACTAAATATGCCATTTGGTGAAAAACTATAATCTAATCTGAAGTGATCTGTATTATAACTAACATTATGCTAACTAATCAAGTGGAATATGCCTAATGGAAACGAACGCCTCCTTCATTATCAAAAGTACAGGGCTGTCGAGTGTCACGCATTGAGAGTGACGGTCACGCATTTGGGTCTTTTCTCACGATCTCCCGCCTCACATCGTATTTCTCACGCAGAAAAACTTTTTGACTATTTATCATATATTTAATACGCCGCAGCGCCCAAAACGTATCGGCCCGCATCGCTGTCTCTATGGAAACGGGCAGGAATCAAGCACGTCTCGGTTCTTAGTCGATCCTGACACTTATCAGCCAATCAAAAAAAAAGAGGCTACACAACAGCCAATCAGAAAACAGCACTATTGTATCTGGGTAAGATTTAAAGCAACAAGCAATGAAAAAAAAAAACATACATTAGTGAGGGTATTTTCGATGGTCGGTTTGAACAAAACCTCAACACGAAACAGTTTGTCTCTGGACGGGACATTGTCCTCAATCGTGTCCCTAAACGTGTCTGGGCTTGTGCTGAACTGTTTTATATGGGAGCAACATTACACATGATAAATGGGTCAGAAAAGGTAACAAACACTTACAATAAACACCACCAGTCATAACCAGCCATAATCTCTCTCTCTCTCTCTCACACACACACACACACACACACACACACACACACACACACACACACACACACACACACACACACACACAAACATAAATTATTAAATGGAAATGAAACAAATACTGTGTATTTGGTTAAATTGCGGTCAGTGATCTTTACCAAACACAACATCTCCTCCATTATTTTTATTTATTTATTTATTTTTATTAGGGGGGTGTTTGCGGGTGGTGGGTGGTGGGTGTCGTTTGGAGATGTCACGTTTGCCTGTCTTCAAAACTTAAGAACCCTGAAAGTATATAAGGAAATGTCATAATGTTATATGACAATCTAACTTAGCCAAAATGCAGTTTAGCTTGTTAGGCTGGTTTGCTAGTCAGCTCCTTTTAATTCACAGAGAGTTTATTCCAAAGGCCAGAATTTGCTGTGTACTGAGCAGAATTCTGGGGTACAAGTTCCAGAACTGCCATGCTGCTGCCATTGGGCCCCTTGAGCATGACCCCTAAGCCCGGCTGCTCCAGAATTTTGCAGTGTCATGCCTGAACCTGAACTCTGACCCCAATCTCACCACAGGCTTTTTTTTTTTTTTTTTATAAAGAAAAGATTTATTCTGTAATGTATACATGACAAATAAATCCTTCTTCTTCTCCTAGTTTGTTACATTCTCCCACCATTATACCTGAATATGCTTTAAGTGGATTACACAGGAAGCGAAGACAAAAAGAGAGGAAGAAAGATAGGAAAGAATCGAGGAGCTTTTGTTTCTGCACACAAGAGGAACGACACTGCAGATTTTCCACTCAGCTGAACACCTCGTAGATCATTAAAGGACCGTTCATTAGTGCAGCGGGACACAAATTCAGCTCAAAAGGCCAGCATGGGAGTCAGAGGATCCACAAGTCTCAGAAACAATCATCAGGATTTTAGTGAATTTGGAGACAGAATGAATATCTGATGATTCTTAGAAATTCTCCATCTTATAGCACAGAGTTTAGGAATATGACATTTTACCTGAATTATATTTACTATATGACCATCACACCAAATGTGGTTCTGGATTCGGTTCCATTATGGAGCTGATCCGAGCTTCACGAGGACAATAGCTCTTCTCATCCGACATCAATGCCTGATTCGATTAAATCCGATTTATTTGTATAGCGCTTTTAACGATTTTTAGCTCATTGCCTCAAAGCAGCTTTACATAAGTATAGAAACAAAAATAGCAACATTTATCCCTAGTGGTTAAAGTGCTGGACTGCTGATCAGAAGGTTGTGAGTTTGAAACCCATCTAATGCCCCTTTCCCACCAAGGCAGTTCGAGTGCAGGTTCGGAGCCTAATTTAGAACCGGTTCTTTCTGTTTCGACCGCCAAAGCACCGGCTCCGAACCAGGAAAAGTGGTTCTTAAGTAGCACCAAAACGTCGCTGGTCTAGACTTAAGAACCGCTTGAGTCAGGAGCTGTGGGCGGGGCTGTGGGCGGGGCTACTGTTAGCGCATTTGATAATGTACCTTAAGTATACTAATGTTTAATACATTTTTACTTTACCGCGATATGATACATTATCAGCACACATGATAGTAGGTAGCTACATGCTAAGGCTAAATTTTTTTCTGTGTTAATGATAAAATAACGTTATGTACTTTATCGATCACAACCTCCGTTTATACAGATTACACGGAGCCGCACGTACACGTTTTATTCGCCGCGTTTGGATGCCGATGTAGGTTCGCAAAGCCATGAGCATGAACAGTAAAGCAACATCCGCCATTGTTGTGTTTGTGTTTGTCGCTGCTGCGCTAACGTCGCTGGGACACGTGACACGTATATACAGTGACGTCACACTCGGCGCTGTGATGCTCTCTAGCCGGTGGAAAGGCAAACCGGTTCTTAGAAGGTTCGCCAGTGGAACCAACTTTGAACCAGCACCAGCGCTAGCTCTGAACCAGCACCCGGTTCTTTCCAGTGGAAAAGAGGCACAAGGCTAATCCTCAAAAATTTAATTTGCTCAGTGTGATAAAATGTTAGTCACTCTGGATAAAGGCATTCCCGCCTCCGCCTTGTGTGTGTGGAGTTTGCATGTTCTCCCCGTGCCTCGGGGTTTCCTCCGGGTACTCCGGTTTCCTCCCCTGGTCCAAAGACATGCATGGTAGGTTGATTGGCATCTCTGGAAAATTGTCCGTAGTGTGTGTGTGTGTGTGTGTGTGCCCTGTGATGGGTTGGCACTCCGTCCAGCGTGTATCCTCGCTCGATGCCCGATGACGCCTGAGATAGGCACAGGCTCCCCGTGACCCGAGAAGTTCGGATAAGCGGTAGAAGATGAATGAGTGAATGATTCATATTGAATGTTTTTCCCTGTTGATATCAACTTTGTTTTTTTAGGTTTTTTGGCCATTTACCGTACAATTTTGGGGCTGTGGTGGCTCAACTGGTTAAGGCTCTGGGTTGTTGATCAGAGGATCGGACAGCCAAGCTGCCACTGCTGGGCCCTTGAGCAAGGCCCTCAACCCTCCCTGCTCCAGGGGCACTGTATCATAGCTGCCCCTGCACTCTGACCCAGAACTCCTCATTTGGGGTATGTGAAGAAAAGAATTCCACTGTGCTGTAATGTATATGTGGCGATAATAAAGGCTTCTATGCCCTCGTTCTTTCTTTCTTTCTTTCTTTTTCTACATTATTTTGACAAATCCATTGCACCTTTATGACAGCAGTTTGGTTTGTAAAAAGGTTTTCTACCCCTGACAACAATTCAACCTTAATGTCAGGTTTTTATCGGACGTCTTCGTGTACCAAACAGAGCTCATCTGGTCTTATTTTTGTTTTAACTAAAGCCAAAGCAAACAGAACCTGTCTATGGCGTGGCTTCCTTGGCAACCTGACCACATGTAGTTTCCACAGTAATGGTGAGAGAAGGTTTCTAAAATAGTACTGAGTAAATGAGTGGAAACAATGATTTTCTCAGGGTAGGAACACAGCAGGAGCCTGATATTCTAATCCCAGGTCATGTTTTTAAAGCTATACTGTCCAAATGACGCCTAGAGATCTATTTAAAGAGGTGTGTGATGTCATATTGTAGGCCGTTGCAATATTGTTGTTAGTTCTGTTTCAGATGCTTGTCTCAGAGGCACGGAGTTCAGCTACAGATAGGTTTCTCCCGCTGAGTAAGACACCAGATAATAAGCAAATCCTGAACACAAAGACAGGAGGGAATAAATAAAAAAGAGCCCAACTCTCGCCTTTGTGGGACTCCCGTACCAGCTGTGTCGTGTCCACCCTTTCTACTCTCCACACTTCAGAATAAGTGGCTCTCTTTCACTAAATTAATGCATTCCTAAGAACCACAGCTTTGTTGCCTAGAGGACCCGTCTGATTTGGCTCGGTTTCTTTGTCTGGTGGCAGTTGGAAGTTCTCATAGTCTTGCATTCTCAGCCAGAACATCAGGGAATAGAACAGATAGACAGAAAGAACATGCTTCCTTCAACGATTATGCAGAGGGAGACAAAACAGACACTATTCATAGTCTAGTAAAGACAGACTTTGGTTCACAACTAAGATATGAATCTCTGAATATGCAGATCGTATCATTTCTATAGGATGTACAGTATTTTCTTTTTTTCTTCTCTCTCTCTCTCTCTCTCTCTCTCTCTCTCTCTCTCTTTCTCTCGCGTTACAATAAAATGTGCTGTCAATTTACAGCATCTCTACAGTGTATTAGTTTACAGTAAAATTATATAGTTATCATTATATCAATATATCATTTCAATACGTTTAGTAAAACATCTGTATTTCTTTTCATGTGAATTTGTACAATCTGTAGCTTAAACTGTCAAGTGTGTATTGAACATGATTGACCCAAGGCTGGTCCACTCTCACCAGTTCGATCACACTGAGCTCCAGACCTTACACATCCTTTCCAGACACACACACACACACACACACACACACACACACACACACACACACACACACACACACACACACACACACCAGGCTTCTATAATTTGTTAGATCATCTGGTGCTTGTTGTCATTGAACACAGCCAAAAACATGACAAATGAAGAATCCTAGATGTTCTCCATGACAGTATCGGTATAGAACAGCATTGAAGCCTTTATTATCGCCACATATACATTACAGCACAGTGGAAGACTTTTCTTTACATACCCCAACTGACGAGGTTGGGGTCAGAGTGCAGGGGCAGTTATGATACAACACTCCTGGAGCAGGGACGGTTGAGGGCCTTGCTCAAGGGCCCAGCAGTGGCAGCTTGGCCGTGCTAGGCCTTGAACCCCGGTCAACAACCTAGAGCCTTAACCAGTTGACCCACCACTGCCAATCAGATTGCACAAACTCCCTGCCCATCTCCACTCCAACTCGCCAGTCGAAACCTATAAATTAATTCATCAGATAAGATGAATCAGCCCTGGATAGTCACTAGTATGCGGTGCGGCGTTCTCCTTCCATGGACGTCTATATATCACACTATATACACATTTGTAGTGAAATATACACTCCTGGCCCAGATGTTTGTGGACATCTGTCCGTTACACCGTTATATGCTTGTTGAACACATCATTCTAGATTTATTCTCCCTTTATTCGGTTACAAAAACCTCCACTCTTCTGGGAAGGCTTTCAGTGAGGATTTTTGTCCATTCAGTGTCAGGAACTTTACTGAGATCAGGCTCAGGTGTTGAGGTGAAAAGGTCTGGGGTTTAATCAGAGTTCCAGTTCATCCCTCAGGTGTTCACTGGGGTTGATGTCATGGCTCTGTGTAGGACACGTAAGTTGTTTCGGTCCATCCTTGGCAAACCAAGTCTTCATGGAGCTTTCTTTTTTTCACAGGGGCATTGTCATGCTGAAACAGGTCAGAGTCTTTTAGTTCCAATTAAAGTACACACGTGGACAAAATTGTCGGTACCCTTCGGTCAATGAAAGAAAAACTCACAGAAAAAACTTGAACCTGACAAAAAGTAATAATAAATAAAAATTCTATGAACGTTAACCGATGAAAGTCGGACATTGCTTTTCGACCACGCTTCGACGGAATTATTTAAAAAAAATACAAGCCTGGAACAAACCTGGACAAAAATGATGGCACCCCTAACTTAATATTTTGTTGCACAACCTTTTGAGGTGATCACTAAAATCAGACGATTCCTGTAACGGTCACTGAGACTTCTGCACCTCTCAGCAGGTATTTTGGCCAAATCTTCATGAGCAAACTGCTCCTGTTGTGTCCGGTTTGAAGGGTGTCTTTTCCAGACGCCATGTTTCAGCTCCTTCCAAAGATGCTCAATAGGATTGGGGTCAGGGCCACTTTGGAATAGTCCTTAGCCATTCTTGGGTGTTTTTAGCTGTGTGTTTTGGGTCATTGTCCTGTTGCAAGCCCCATGACCTGCGACTGAGACCAAGCTTTCTGACACTGGCCAGCACATTTCTCTCTAGAATCCCTTGATAGTCTTCAGATGTCATTGTACCCTGCACAGATTCAAGACACCCTGTGCCAGATTCAGCAACACAGCCCCAGAACATAACAGAGCCTCCCCCATGTTTCACAGTAGGGACAGTGTTCTTTTCTTGATATGCTTCATTTTTCCGTCTGTGTTCAAGTTTTGTCTCATCTGTCCATTGGACATTCTCCCAGAAGCTTTGTGGCTTGTCAACATGTAGTTTGGCATATTCCAGTCTAGATTTTTTTATGATTTGTTTTCAACAATGGTGTCCTCCTTGGTCATCTCCCATGTAGTCCACTTTGCCTCAAACGACAACGGATGGTGCGATCTGACACTTGTACAGACACTGACAACTGTAATACACACAAACACACAAACTGTAAAAGATGTACAATTGTGTGCTTATTTGTGGCAACAGTTTGGGGAAGAATTACATATGTGTGTGATATTTAGGTGTAAACTCCCATGTAGAGCCTGGAAGCTGCTGACTCTTCTCTGTTACTGAGTACTGCTACTGTTACTGTGATGAGTACTGACCATCATATGCAAGTGGTTCAAGCAGCTCAGGCCTCTGAAGGCCCTTAGGCCATAAGAACCATACTGAGTATCGGTTAGTAATAAAAAAAAACAAGGCGCAACTGGTTAAGGCTCTGGGTTGTTGATCGGAGAATCGGGGTTCAAGTCCCCACACAGCCAAGCTGCCACTCCTGGGCCCTTGAGCAAGGCCCTCAACCCTCCCTGCTCCAGGGGCGCTGTATCATATCTGCCCCTGCACTCTGACCCCGACCTCCTCAGTTGGGGTACGTGAAGAAAAGCATTCCACTGTGCTGTAATGTATATGTGGCAATAATAAAGGCTTCTATGCCTCGTTCTGAAAAGGTTCTGTCAGGTGACACGGAGGTGTATTAATGAGCAAGTGCACACATATCTGTTTGTGATTCACTTTTGTGCTAGATAAAAGGTTGGAAAACCCATCATTTTTTTTTGTCTCCGAGCTTCCCCGTGGATTCCAAGAGGCGGAAGCCCCGAGGTGTGAAGAAAACTTGGAGGACGATCCAACATCCATTAATAATGACTTTCCTTATGTACACGACAGACACATGGGGTTATTTATTATGAGCTACAGGCCGCAAAGTTCCTTTAATGCACTTCTGAGAACAAATAAGTCTTGAATTATACTTTTAGATGTTTTCCATTAGATGATGTGATTGGGAATCGTTTTCTGCAGATGACCAAAATTACAAACATCTTCATCTCAGGGAAAGAAAGAAAAAGCAATCAAATGATATTTAAACAGACAACAATAAATCATACGTGTGTGTGTGTGTGTGTGTGTGTGTGTGTGTGTGTGTGTGTGTGTGTGTGTGTGTGTGTGTGTGTGTGTGCGCGCACAGCGAGAGGTAATGATGATCATTATTTGGTTGTGGGATCTGATGTGGTTTGTATCTCAACCAGCTACATATAGTCATGGAGATCATTTGAACTGAGGTTATTAGGATCTTAAAGATCATGTGCTGTTCATTTTTATCCTGGTCTTTGTGGTGTTGTTATTATGTGCCCCACTGTAGGCTTTTGTCTGGAGTGTCAGCATGGCATTTGCCCTGGCCAATACAGCTGATCACATTATAGCAGATTTTGGTGAAGATGCTCGTGAGAGTGAGAGTAGACCTTCAGCCAAGGTGCTAATAAGTGAGATCATTTGAGCCAATCATCCAATCATGTTAGACCATTTGACTCCTGATTATTTTTCCCCATAAGGTCATTTAAAGTCCATGCCTACACTGAACTCTTGGAATAACCCCAAAATGCCCACTTCATGACACCCCTGTATTTACAATGTATTGAATATTCGACTAAAATTTGTGATGATCCTCCCATTCATTCATTTTCAGTCGTGGTGGATTACTTTGCCCAGGAACACAGAGAATTGGGCGATAACACACCCATGTTAGTAATCCAGTCCATTGCAGGCCTCCATGCACACATACACTCACACACACACTCACACACACACGCACACACACACACTTTTTCACACACTTTTTGTGTGTGTGTGTGTGTATCTGTGTGTGTGTATGAGTGTGAGTGTGTGTGTATCTGTGTGTGTGTGTGTTTCTGTGTGTGCGCGTGTGTGTGAGTGTGTGTATGTCTGTGTGTGGGTGTGTGTGGTGTCTCTGTGTGTATGTGTGTGTGTCTCTGCGTGTGTCTCTGTGTGTGTATATGCGCGTGTACGTGTGTGTGTGTGTGTGTGTGTGTGTGTGTGTGTGTGTGTGTGTGTGTGTGTGTGTGTGTGTGTGTGTGTGTGTGTGTGTGTTATGAGCAGCAGTGGAGTGTATCCTGACCACCAGTGTTCAACACTTGTTTTTGCAGTAAATGTCTGCTTACACATTATCCTGCATTCATTACATGGTATTGAATTTCAACCAACTAGCAAATTTTTTTTTTTGCATTATAAGAAAACTGTAAATGAAATAAAAGCTTGTTTATGGTTTTTGAGATTTCAAACATTTATTGTCTTAGCAGATAATTTTGCTTCTTGCTAGAAATGAATGCTTCTTCAGGTCAAAATTGTTATGGAGTATCACTGTAGCTGTTTAGATTTGGATCTCAATATACATGTGTGTGTGTGTGTGTGTGTGTGTGTGTGTGTGTGTGTGTGTGTGTGTGTGTGTGTGTGTGTGTGTGTGTGTGTATGTGTGTGTGTGTGTTTATTTGCCACCCTGTATTTGTGTGTTGTATGTGTGTCTATGTATGCTTGGTTGTCTCTCTATTTGTGTGTGTGTGTGTGTGTGTGTGTGTGTGTGTGTGTGTGTGTGTGTGTGTGTGTGTATGTGTGTATGTGTATGTGTGTGCGTGTGTGTGTGCGTGTGTGTGTGTGTGTGTGTTAAGTTGCCCCATATGGCCTAAACAAAGGGCAAAGGTCAAAACTGCCAAATATTCATATGTTCCTCTGCCATAACTGCCCTCTCTCACACACACTATATATGACAGAATATGTTAAAACAGATGCGAACCAGAACACAGCCAATTATACAGCAAATACGCCACCTACCGGATCCTGCATGCCATAACACTCAGCAGCTTAAGCAAAAATAATGACTACATTATTTAGGTCAGCGTTACAAAATGTCAATGTTAGTTTTGTAATTTAAATAATGAAGGGATCTTTATGGTTTGGAGAAAAGTGTGTGACAGAAATAAGAGTCTATTATTGGCAGTGAACCGTCTGGTGTTTTAATTTTAAATAGTTAATTTAGCCATAAATGAGAACTAGTATTTATGCAACTTTCTGTATTAACTTACCTGCTTTTATTATGTCGCTCATCTTAGTTTAGTACTGAGTCTTCATTTAGACTGGTGGCTATGTTTGTTAGTCTGTTTGTAGACTGTGGCACACACACACACACACACACACACACACACACACACACACACACACACACACACACACACACACACACACACACACACCACATACACACACACACACACACACACACTCACTCGCACACACACACACACACACACACACACACACACACCACATACACACACACCACACACCACATACCACACACACCACACCCACACACACACACACACTCCACACCACACACACACACCACAACACACTCTCACACACACACACACCACACACACACACAGCACACACACACACACACACACACACAAGACACACACACTCCAAACACACACACACACACCACACACACCACCCCTCAACACACACCACACACACACCACATACACCACACACACACCAACACACACACACACACACACACACCACACACCCACAAACACACAAGACACACACACACACACCACAACACACACCACACCACAACACACACACACCACACCACAACACACACACACACACACACACACACACACACACACACACACCACACACCCACAAACACACAGAGACACACACACATACACACACACAAATACACACACACACACACACACACACACACACACACACACACACACACACACACACACACACACACACACACACACACACACACACACACACACACCACACACACACACACACACACACACACACACACACACACACACACACACCACACACCCACAAACACACAGAGACACACACACATACACACACACAAATACACACACACACACACACACACACACACACACACACACACACACACACACACACACACACACACACACACAAACTCATACACACCCACACTACAATCAACTAATCAACTAATCAAATGTTTCCTAAACAGCACAATGATTATGTAACCAGGTTCCTCTCTGTGATGCCCTGTGATGGAATAATGTCCCATGCAGTGTGTATCCACACTCTCGCTATAGGAGGTGGAAATAATGAACTGATGAATGAATGAACATACAGCGTGTATATACTTTTATCTTTCTTAACAAAAATGTTGTCAGTCATGTGAATAATTACAGCAGGTGTTCGTGTGAAGTGTGTAATGAAGTTTTAACTTGGACCACAGGGAGGCAGTGTTGCGTTAGAAACGAGTTCAAAAGATCAAAAACTGGGAGCAACATTTAACCAAGAAAGTTAAAAAGCGCAAGAAAATATTCGATCGTCTTTTTTTGGGGTTTATAAAACATAAATTACACTGAAAATTAAGGCGTATAAATATAACAGTATTTTTTACTGAGGAAAATGGGACAAAACACAGCATTACAAAGTTCATGTTTTTCCTTTAAAAAAATGGACCAAGTATTATTTTGTGCCAGTTTTGTGCCATAGACGTGTGTGAAGCTGAGATGTCATTTGACTTAAACTCTTGTTTATATGACTAACAGTTATTTCATTATTTTTTCCCTTATCATATCTTTTTGTAGTTCAACTCGTACAATGTAATACAAACAAACAAACAAACAAACAAACAAACAAACAAATTATTTTTTAATGTATTTAAATATTAGTAATCGTTTATTTAATAAATACACTTTTTTTATGAATGCAATGTATGTATTATATAAATGCACATATTATTGGATAAATCTTATATATTATTTCTAAAATAAATAAATTAAATACATTTTGTGTATTAATAAATCTATTGATATTTTGCATTATTTATTTATTTATTCATTTATTTATTTATTCATTTGTTTGTTTGTTTGTTTGTTTAATGTATTTAATAAAGATATAAATCATAACATAATCTATATCCCATGAGAGCACACTAGCCAAGACATTTGCGCAGAGAGAGTTCAACGTCAAATAATATTTCTAAATCTACTCTGCTTATGATCTGTGTTACTACCACTAGTCTGCATAAAGTGACATGTTACAAGGCAGAACTACTGGCTATCTCAGTGCCAAAAGGTTAAGACGCCTCAGGTGTGTAAGGAGCACATAGTGAGTTGCCCCACTGGCCTTCGGGCTTTTACTGTCTTTTTACCACTAAACCAAAGTCTCGATTTGTCTCTGAATAAGAATAGAAAAACAACAGGAGCTATCACAATGTTGGCTCTTGTCCTGAATGTTCACTTAAATGGAAAATAAATCTTCACTTAAGTGTTTCTTAGAAATTATGTATTACCCAATTGTAACAGAAACAGACGATTATTGTTTTTATTTGTTTAATTCTATTAACTTTTTAATCACGTACATGATCTAAAGATCTCGGGATGAGAGCAAAGAGGAGAGAAGAACAATGGTGACATGAATGATTTGGTTTTGATATCCATGTTAAGGTTAGACGCAATTTTCAGTGTTAGTGTTAGTATTATTTTTATTCCTGACCGTTTTATCCCAATTTGTCAGCAGAGTTTTTAAAAAAAAAATTTCATTTTTTTTTGAAAGATATTGAAACATTTTCATATAGTGCAGATGCAGAAAATATTCTACTGGCACTGAAAAGAGCTATAAAAATATCCAGTACTGGTGTGTATGGGTGTGAGAGAGACTCTGGTTTCAGAAAGGGGGGGAGAATTCCAGCCAATCAGAGAGCAGTATCCATCCGGCCGCCCTATAATTTACTTTCCCAAACTCGCTGCGTTGTCATCAACGGAGTAGCAGTTTCATCTGAGAAGAGTAGAGGAGCTCCAGAGTTTCAGCTTTTCAAGGATTCGCCTTAACGGCGCCACACATTCTCCTTTTTTTTACTCTTAAATCACACACCCGTCGGAAGAAGGACATAACAGTGGGCGACTGTATTATTTTTTACAGCGTTTTTCTCACCCACGATGAGTGGAGCGACGTACGACAGGAAGCTATCCGGCATTTCTACCGATCTCTCCGGCTCTATGAGCTGCCACCCGGGTTCCAAGGACTCGCCTACTCTACCTGAGTCATCGGCCACGGACATGGGCTACTACACAGCACACCAAGGCCACCATGACTACTATCCCGGTCAGGCTTACGCACAAGGGCCTCACAACCCCTCTTACCACCAGTTTAACGTGTGCGCGATGAGCGGCGCGTCTCCCTACGGCGCCAAGGCCGAGTACGCTTACGGCAACGCGTATCGCCATCAATACGGCCAGTACAGCAGAGACGGACACACACCACCACAAAACGCAGGTGGGCAAACGTTTCCGAGCATTTTATGAGTAAATAGGAATACTTTAACACGTGTTTAACTGCATACAGAAGTCGAAATAAAGTCAAACGCCACGAACGTGTAATTTCGTAATCAGTGCGCGTTACGCATGAGTTCAGTACAATGCCGAGTGCTGAATGAACATCTCGACGTGTTTATTCAGCCTTAGACAAACTATACAGCAAATGTTAGTCTAAGATTATAAAATACAATTATCTTTCTCTGTGATTGTTAACAAGTTTAGATTTTTTTTTGTTCCTGTCCAATTTCTTTTGTACATGTAAATACGCGGGTAATCCACCGTGATCTAACTGTGCACACTGCAAACTGCATAAAGAGCGAAATATCAGTCTTATTTCCAGCTGCTCGGGTAAATTCAGGATACCAAAGTAACGCTTGTAGGCTATGATCATGACGGGTGTTGTGCGTGTTTCTGTTATGGAAGTCCGTAAACAGTAAATCTAGACTTAACTGGAAACAAATACTTGTGAGTGTGTTCAACATCTCACGACAACTAGACTACTCGTGTATTCTTTGTAAGAAAATATAAATGATTATAAAACAACAATAATAAAAAAAGGCCACTGTTTCTAATACACTTAGAAAATATATAATAAACAAATATAAATATATCTCTGTAATAAAAAAGACATTGAATTATTATTATTATTATTATTATTATTATTATTATTATTATTAGTAGTAGTAGTAGTAGTAGTAGTAGTAGTAGTAGTAGTTTTGGCAGTAATAGTAGTAAGAGTAAAATGATAAAATAATAATAATAATAATAATAATAATAATAATAATAATAATAATAATAATGTGTTTAATGTTTACAATTACATTCCCTAATATGCGCGTGCCCTACACTGCGAAAAAAAAACAACCTAACAAACTTTGCCTTTGCTCATTGCATACGAACATGACGTATACATACATGATAAATCCAAATCGTTAACTCTAATGATATTAGATATCAGCGATTCCAAAATGCATCACTTTATCACAAACATTTCAAATGTTTTGCGTTAATTAGATGCTTTACTTTCTCTAATCGTTAATGAGCATACAGGTCAGGAGGCGTACTGGTATTTTGGAATTAGACGCACACTAGTTTAGACTGTGGAGGGTATTTGACGCATGTTTATAATATTATCATCACAGGCGTTAATTATCTGTACTTATAACTGTCGGAATAGCTTAAGAATTTGCATTTAGGCCCATCCTATACTAGTTGGACTAGTTGGACTTCAGAAGAACAAAAAATAAACCCGTTTGAAGATATGAAGATGGAATTTCTGTCATTATTATTATTATTATTATTATTATTATTATTATTATTATTATTATTATTATTATTATTATTATTCCTAATTGCATATTTCGAAGCTCGAAATTATTACCCAGTTAACGAGTTTTAAACTACTATTTTCTTGTTGTTTACAGTGAAAGAGGAGCCGGAGACTGAAGTTCGGATGGTTAATGGAAAACCCAAGAAAGTGCGCAAGCCGCGTACCATCTACTCCAGCTACCAGCTCGCGGCGCTGCAGCGGCGCTTCCAAAAGGCGCAGTACCTCGCGCTCCCGGAAAGAGCTGAACTTGCTGCACAACTCGGCTTAACACAGACACAGGTACAACTCTAACACACACACACACACACACACACACACACACACACACACACACACACACACACACACACACAGTACAGTAATTCCGCTGCACTGTTAAATACGCGCACAGTTTCACCCAAAATAAATAGACAAATATTCTTTTTGAAAAGCAACATATAGGCTTAAGAAACAAATTTCAGTAGTCGTTTAATCATTTAATGGCCTGTATTGTATATTATTCCAATTATTATTATTATTATTATTATTATTATTATTATTATTATTATTATTATTATAATATATTTTTTCTTTTTTCTTTTTAGCAGTAGTACACATACTATTACTTGTACTGAATGTACAATTTACACACACACACACACACACACACACACACACACACACACACACACACACACACACACACACACACACACACACAAATGACACACAATTGATTATTCTTTTATTTCTTTCTCGGCCAGGTGAAAATATGGTTTCAGAACCGGAGGTCCAAGTTCAAGAAGCTGTACAAGAACGGTGAGATCCCGCTGGATCACAGTCCCAACGCAAGCGACTCCATGTCATGTAACTCACCGCCCTCGCCCGCGCTCTGGGACACCGGCGCGCACGCAAACCCGGTTGGCCGCGGTCACATGACGCCGGTCGGGCTCAGCTCTTCGACGCCGCCCTACCCGGAAGACTACAGCAGCGCGTGGTACCAGCAGCACGGTCCTCCGCAAAGCGTCTACTGACCACAGACTTTCACTCCAAGAGTTTAATATAAAATAAAACAAAAGGGACTGGACTT
Organism: Tachysurus fulvidraco; assembly: GCF_022655615.1. Classification (NCBI taxonomy): domain Eukaryota; kingdom Metazoa; phylum Chordata; class Actinopteri; order Siluriformes; family Bagridae; genus Tachysurus; species Tachysurus fulvidraco. Next base: position 24,760,387 of record NC_062525.1, read on the forward strand.
TATTTTTGTAATCTTTATATACGAGCGCCTAGGCTGTTCGTACGGAGATAAGCTGAGCGAGAGAGAGAGAGAGAGAGAGAGAGAGAGAGAGAGAGAGAGAGAGAGAGAGAGAGAGAGAGAGAGAGAAAACAAATCCTCTGGAAAAAAGTGACTGATTAAAAATTTTAATCAGCCTGAGCAGAGAGAAGAAGCCAAGAGAAGATTGTAGGACAGAAAGAAGATCACATTTTGTTGCAGAAATATTTCACGCGCTTGACTATGCAGATCCTAGGCCTAAAGTTTATATAGCGTGGTTTTAAATTATTTTATTTACTCAACCCCTTATTCATGTTGATGTTTACGGATAACGATGTTCAAATAGTCAACTTTTTGTTTACATGAGGAAAGGTACAATAGTCCCCAACATTTGTGCAGTTGCCCGACACACCAACCATAACGTCACACCGCTTCAGAGACTCAGGACATAAGTTATATCAGTTTGTACAAAATGTAGCTGTGTATATAGATACGTGTGTGTGTGTGTGTGTGTGTGTGTGTGTGTGTGTGTGTGTGTGTGTGTGTGTGTGTGTGTGTGTGAGAGTGATTGTGTGCGTATGAGAGTGTGTTTAAATAAAAAGGAACCACTAAACAATATTGTTCATAACCCCCCCCCCCCAACGTTTTTATAGAGGATTCACGTGATTTTATTGTAATGTTGTTAAAGAATGAATAAATGCAAATCTCAAGTCATGTAAATTTTGTTATCTCGTCTTGTTATCTCGTCATCCCCAAAGTCAGCGCTATAGCTGAATCTTACAAAGTAGCCTTATTTATAAATCATGTCTGGCCTCCCGGTAACAAGGAAAATTGCAAGACTTCAAGACTCAAGACTTCAAGATTTAGGTCACTTAAGATTTCACACTAATTCTTCAGTGACCTAAATCCTGCACTTTGTATAAAAGATATTTAATATTTATATTATTATATTTATATACATATATATTTCTTCCATCCACACATTTGATTTGATTTTCTGACAATACAGTTATTTTATAATAATAATAATAATAATAATAATAATAATAATAATAATAATAAATGATTTTACTTCTTCGACGTCCCATTTTATTTCAGCCGCATATCATGATGTAATACTTAAATTCCACAATCAACCTGAACTGAACTAAGTTTGAACTAAAATTATTACGCATGCGCATTACGTGTAACGACAACGTGCATTTAAAACTAATTAATTTAGTACGATCCAATGCACCCCTAAGCAAATATAGTGTTAGTGCCTTATAGTTACAGGTTTAAAATCACTGATGTTATGTAATGTTAAGCCCATTACACAACATGTTGTGTGTCTGCGTGCGACAGGCGAGCAGACACGATGGAGTCAGTGGCTTTTTATTAAAAGGGTGACTGTACTGAAGCCCTTAGCCTCGGGGACAGATGCTCATACATATACAAACACCAAACAAAAGCATCAGAGGTGAAAAAAAGACAATGAACTTAACAGCTTATGCAAATAACAGTGATTAACAATGCTCATTCATGTGCACGTGGGCACACGATAACACTAGAATACGAATTCATTCAGTCTTGTAGTGTTTGTGTGTGTTTTTAACACTGGGTACTTTACGGTATATTGCAAAGTGAGCTTTAATCTAAAGTCAATAAGAAACTATGATGCTTGAATCATATGACACAATGACATGCAAAAGAAAAGAAAAAAAAGAAAAGAAAAGAAATAAAAGGAAAAAATCCAACCAACTAAGAAAAGCATAAGATTCCGAGTTTAATGTAAATATTTTTAAGGCAAGGTCAGTTAAATCATTTAATATAATGCCACGAATTAATCCATGCGTTCGTTATTACGTGCAAACTGTGCAAATTAGCATTAACACACCATAAGTAGCATTAATAAAGTACCGAACATTTGAATTAGTTGGTGACTTGTATAGTAATAAAGCACGTTTTATATATAGTTCAGTAAAATGAAGCCCACAATAAACATAAAACATAACACATTAAATGAGTTAGACTGCCGTGTCAAGTGACCTGCATTTATTTATTTATTTATTTATCTGTTTGTTTTCTTTTGTTTCGTTTTGTTTTGTTAGCTTGGACTTCTTTTTGGTCATGGATCAAGTGAAACAATGCAGGTGTGTTTTACAAGCGTCAGTTAATATTTGAGTTTATTTGTTATTTTTGCTACTGCAGTAAAGAAATATTTGCTAAATGAACCTTTATCTGAAGCATTAGTTCAATAAACTCACTGGAAAATTTAACACCGTCACAACAATTTAACCACCACAAAAACAATTATTGATATTTGAATTGATTTCTTTTTCTTCTAAAATGCCATTATAGTTACATCATTTTACGGACAAAATAAAACAACAACAAAAACAACAACAATAAATATACTACTACTACTACTACTAGTAGTAGTATAATAATAATAATAATAATAATAATAATAATAATAATAATAATAATAATAATAATAAGAAGAAGAAGAAGAAGAAGAAGAAGAAGAAGAAGAAGAAAAAGAAGAAGGAGTTGAATGACAGGTTAGTATCTTTAGTTCAAAGTGTTTTGATTGGCTGAAATAACTGCACTGCTTTGTGCAGCCTGTGATGACAGACTAAAACAAGCGAATTTTATTGTTAATAAATGAATGAAACCAAACAAAGCAAAACAAATAAACAAACAAACAAAAACAGGCTAATATTAAGGATAATAGACATACTGTAACAGACAGCAGACTATCTATCTATCTATCTATCTATCTATCTATCTATCTATCTATCTATCTATCTATCTATCTATCTATCTATCTATCTATCTATCTATCTATCTATCTATCTATCTAACTATCTACACAAAATTAAAAAAATATATTGAGGGTTTATGAAAGTAATTATAAACAATTTAACTAGATAGATAGATAGATAGATAGATAGATAGATAGATAGATAGATAGATAGATAGATCCTACAATATACTTTTAGATATAAAGATTAATTTCCATTTAAATATTGAAGACACCATGCTATAGTCTGATGTGTATAATTGGTGGGTCTTTAGGTCCATTACCTCTTGGAAGTATGGTGTAATGTAGGGTTTCTCTCTTTCATTCTGTCATTTCAAACATGGTTTATTGAAGATATGTTGCTGAAATATGTGGGAAAAGAAGAAAAAAAAATAAATGACTAGTCATGACCAAATTCACTTACCACAGATGTTCTGAACAGTGCTTTAGTCAGGGTCACTGTGGCCAGAAGAAACCATGAGCTGTCAAGCAGGACTGTTGAGCAATTTGCTCGGCTTACATACATGATAATCTCAGATTTTTTAGAGAACAATGTCTGATGACGTACAGTTAGTGAGAGATGGATGATGTTTTGGAATAGAGGAAAGAGAGACCCTTCTTGGTTTAGAGGCTTTGATCGATAGCGTGATCTGTGGATATGGTTGCTGAGATGGTTGCCTGGTCAACTGAGAGTCATTTCAGGACATCCCATAGCTGTGCAATTAGTCATAAAGATCTCTTGCCTTGCTTTTCTAACAGATTGAATTACAAACCTATTTTAACAAGAAAGGGAAGAGTCGTATTCACACATAAAACCTGTCAAGCCACTTAGTTCACCTTACAGGATGATTATTCTGTCAGCTCTATACAACAAAAGCTGTTTCTTAAAGAAAAAAACAACAGTAAACTGTTCTAGAGCCATTTCCATTCAGAAAGCTATACCAGAAATGCTCTTAAAGCCTTGGGCAGTAAACTTCAGCCATATGTAGAATATTTGTATTCTCATGGGTGTGTACGGTACATCGTGTGTGGCCTTCACACTCTGATACTGAACTAGGTGGCACTGACACATTTCTGAGTTAGGGAAACACTTTTTTTGTGGGACAACAGGGCTGAGCTTTGGTCAGCCACCCGTAATGCATCGAAGCACTTGAGTTGAACTGTTGAACTCTGAATGCGATACGACTTTGCCTTGCAACGGATTTTAAAAAAAGACATTTGAGTTCACTCTTCATTCCCCTTTGCTGAGAAACAATTTCCCAAAAGTTATGCCGAGGTCTCTAGGGTGGCAAATGCAGGTTGAGCCGGCGGTCAGTGGTGCTTAAGGGCACGCATATGTTGCCATGAAAAGACACAGCTCAGCTGCCGGGCAGATACGACTTCAGAGCAGGCATCACTCGGCAGCCTCGTTCTGCTCGAACCGTAAATAAGATTCAGTGAGAGAGCTGTTCTTGACAGCTGTGATCCTGTGAACCCTGCTTCACCCTATGGACTGGGAAGCAGTTAGGCTGCTAAGATACTGGGAGGTTGGAAATCTTGAATCGCAGGTAAAACGGCTTTATCACTCAAGAACATGCCACAACCATAGCTTCTGTTTAATAGTGTGCTCCTTGCTGTTGGGAAGCCATAGAAGGGTGACTAATATCTTGTAGGACTATAGTATGTATACCCAGTGATAAGCATCATTAGAAGTATAAAACAAACCCCCAAATGAGACCAGATATCATTTGTCGACCACTTGGAATAATAATAATAATAATAATAATAATAATAATAATAATAATAATAATAATAATAATAATAATAATAATAATCACTGGTGAGAGGCTTGTGTCTTCTCAAGGGTCCTGAATCCACAGTGATTTACAGTAATTAGACATCCTGTTTTCCCCTTTCGGCAGATATACTGCAATTAAAACCCACAAGGCTCCGTTGTTACAGTACGCCTACGTGTTCTCAGTATGGTGGCTCTTTTAAGGTATTTTCTTCTCCACATTAATCAACACATCTCCCACTCCGCACCATCACCCTTTAGCGCTCTCCCAAATCTGCCTTGTCAGTAATTGCCCCTTTTGAATAGCCCTTCTTTGCTTGTCCAACTTGAACTCCATTATTCTAATCTTGTGATGTAAAATTACCTATAATTTGCCTTGTGATGCCCTGCTTCATCCAGTAACACGTCTTCTCTTCCCATGGCCCACAAGTGGCTGCATATTTTCAACAAATCATGCTGGAGATATATAAAGGGTTGGATATATAAACTACATTAAGGTCTAAAATCAAACCCAGAGTGGAATGTATGTGATCAAATGCAGATTTGCAGACACAGGAGTGAAAATGGATTACTCGGTTCGAGTTGGTTGCGTGGAGAGGTAAGAGCCTGAATATCTATAATGCAGAAAGTTTAGGCACTGGGATTTCAATAGATTGATGTTTAGTAACCTTAGTGTTGATTTTTCCTCAAGAAAACATGGAAAGAATTTGTTCTAGAAATAAAAACACTCCATGATAGTTGTTTCAGTCTCATAGGATATGTATATACCATTTTTAAACAATTCAAGACAGTGAATTTATGCACATCAGTGTTCTGTTATGAGGATATGATTTGAAAAATAAAAATCGGATGATATTGATATTTTTTTTCATTTATGGTTAAATTTATAGTCATTATGTGTACGTGTCAAATTCCCAAAAAGTTTTGATGGACTATAAAATCTCTGAACAGCCGAGCTGATATCCCTGAGTGAAAGCTCACACTACAAGGTTTCGATTGGTGGTGTGTGTTGGTGTGTTAGCTCAGTGGTGGAGTCCTGACAGAAGTTCTTTGTAATGCGTCTGTTTAGACAAGTTGAATGGACTGTGCTGAGTGAACCAGGTCAAAGTCGGGTCAAGTGGACCTCACAACAACTCAGGAGCCTCTTATCTACCCAAGCTTTAATGCACATGGAAATAATGAGGAAAATAGATCATGAGCACAATGCCTTCTTTTTACAGGTTTAAAATATAAAAAACATAAAAATCTCACGTGGCAAGACCGTATTTTTTTTTGTTTTCCCCAAACGTGTAGTGGATTTATATTTTAGATTCTGCCATACATTGATATATTAAAATGAACACTTTAAGGTATGGTGTCAACACCTATAAAGCTATCAATTGAGGCAGCTGTTTTTTTTCTTTCTTTTATTACATAAGTGTTTAATCACCTTGAAACCACTTCGATGTTATTCCACTAACCGAAATTTTATTAATCCATTAATTGATCTGATGCTCCTCCAATCCTACACTGGCACATTTACAGGGACAAAATAAAAAGCTTTAATTAAGTCATTTTAAAACCTCAGAGCTTTTAGTTTATTTAATTATTTAGTGCCATTTCAGACTTAAACCACACAGTTGATGTATTTTACACTTGAAAGTATTTTTCAGCAGGAAGGTTTTCACCCTGTTTCACTTCTCTGATGCCTGATGACTTCAGATGCTTTGAGTATTTTTTTTTAAATAAATTTCGATTTTTGAGGAATAAAACCATCTAAAAAAATCTGAATGTTTTATAATTATCCAACGCCTTAATGAATTTATTTCATACGTCATTACTATTTTTATTATAGCATTTATATAATATAGACTAGAAATCTATCTTTGCTCCACTGTGGCTGAAAAAGCTTAAAGATTTCCAGACAATTCACTAAATTGCATTTCAGCACTGGAATGTTTTACAATAAAGTTCATAATGATTTAATAAGAATAAATAAAATTTGTAAGTCACGATATTATTAATAAAGAGAATACGTTATTAATATATAAATATGTTAACAAGATATAAATATTGCAAGTCATACTTAAGATAATAAGTAAATAATGAGTATATATGTTAATGAGATCGGAGGTCGTTATATTACAAAAGAAAATAAGTTAATAAGATATAAAAAATACTTAACTGTTATATGTGTTAATGTTATACGTGTATGATTTAACAAATATATTAGTTAAGTATTTTTTATATCTTATTAACTTATTTTCTTTTGTAATATATGTGTTAATGCTACAGATGTATGATTTAACTGGCTGTTAATCTACACATGTTATTATTTTCTGTGGTGTTAAGGCGCAGCGCAATTAATAAATGTTAATTAATGCATCGTTATAATACTTTATATCGGTTATTTCTGGATCTTATGGTAAAATATTGATCTTTATTATTTCATCCGAATAAAACTTTGATGCAGAATCCAATCCAAACTCATCTGTTAGTGGAATTAGATTAGATTCACTCTCACACGCACACGCACACGCACATGCACACGCACGCGCGCACGTATACGCGAACCCGCGTAGACATCCAGTAAATTGTTGAAATTCTTACTAGTATTTTTAGTATTTTAAGTTTTTAAATATTGGGACGATTTCCAAAACATTTCCATTTATTTATCCAACTGAGGAATTAATATTTGTGCACGTGCGCGCATCAAACAACAATAACAACAATCAACAATTGATTTTATTTGGAATTCAAATCTTTATTTCACTGTTAAAAACACCAATCAGAGTGTTATTTTGTGCCATTTTTACTATAAAACGTAACGCAAATCCATCAATAATCAACATTTTGGCAAATTTCCCTGTAATATCCTTCTGATTAGGGATAGAAATGATGAATGATGGTTCATCTAGAAACTGAGATTTTTGGTTCTGAATGTAAAAAATGAGGAAATTAGTTCTAAAAATGCAATGGTCTTATTTGTTTCCAAGTTTTTAAGAGTTATAACGGAAACTGATATTTCTATCATAATGACACGTGAATTAACCTATTTAATTACAGGAAACGTGCTTTTTTTTCAGGTCAATGTTCTTGATGATTGTGCCAAAGTTAAAAATTGATTCGATGTGATCATAAAGATAATTTGAACCATTTTGCCTGGCATTAGAAGTGTACTTAAGACGGAGGTAACAAAGCATAAAGCATTTTATGTTATCTTGTGACCGCTTCATTGAGCTTATTAGTCTCTTTAGTTCATGAGGTGTGTATTTAATGGTAACTGTGAGTTAACACGTTTATTAACAGTCTGAATATATTCGCTGTGAGTGTTGTTTTATCTCATTCCAGCTCCAGTGGTGCTTGTTCGTCTTCTGTATGATGATAATACAGTAGACTGAATGTGTAAAGAACATTTATATGTTTAGATTTAGAAAGGCCAGAAAGAACGATAAGAAAAGAAAAATCTCAGTGCTTGAACATGAAGACTTGACAAGTCACTTTTATTTTGCAGAGTGATTCTCAAATTAGGATCTGTGATTGATCTCTTTATTAATTTTTTAAATACATAGGTAGAAAACACAACCCATATGCTTTGTAATCCAGTGGTTTAAATCAAATTTCAGGGATTAAATATAGAGTTTAATATATAAATCATGTTGACTTTGACCTAAAGTAAACCTGTAGTACATTTACATTATTTAGCAGACACCCTTATAGAGTGACTTACAACTGAGGGTTAAGGGGCCCAGCAGTGGCAGCTCGGTGGACCTGGGTTTCGAACCCATGACCCTCCAATCAGTAGCCCAACACCTTAACCACTGAGCTACCACTAATAGCTTATTTCTGTACACATGCTCATAAAAAGAAAGAGTATTTGAGAACTAAACCTTAAAACACACAAATATTTATGGTGTGAAAATAATCTGCTGATTAGTCATAGAGATATTTATTTACAGTTTTCATTTTTCAGCTTATTTTGGGGTCCACACAAAGTCGTTAGTGCAGACAAAGTTTTATGGTGCACAACTGAAAGAAAGATTTAACTTTTGAGGAAGTAAAATGTTACAAAGCCTTAATAAATACAAAGGGAGGAAGTTTTAATTGTTGCCATTCATCACACCAGCCATATATCATCCATAGTTTGCTCTTTCCAACATCCACCTTCTCTTCTCCATGTCCTGTGCCTGAGGGTGTTAATGCAGCACTGCTGTCAATGCAGTTACAGTAAAGCTACTGCCGCCTGAGAAATAAAGGCACCTCCTCTTTCTCTACTACACAATATTCTTGTCTAGATATTGACTCTCTTTCTCATTTTTCCGCCCTGTCATTATTTTAATTACCCTGAAGTGTAACCTTTCATGTAGACAGACTAGTTTGAGAATGGGAATGACTGTACAATTGATAACTCCAATGATTTTTGGGATGTTATCAGTTCTAAAGAAAGATTCTTGGGTTTCAGTGAAGTCCTGTCAGTGTGTGAAATAAATGTGCGGTGAACGAGGGTGCATACATTGATATCACTGGTTTAGACAGCTGAGGGCCATCACCAAGGACCAGAAAGAAGAGTCCCAATGCTTTAAGTAATTGAACCTTCAAGGTTTCAAGGCAGAGCTGATATAATGTGTCCTGGCCAAGCCCAATATTGTTCAGAATGATTACTGATCATTTCTAGGACAGCTTCATCACTGAGGATGTCTAGTTCTCACTGATGGAGTTGTTCTTTTTATTTAATAATGCACTGTAACCCAGCCGTGGTTTCTTCTTTTCTTAAAAAAACAAACAAACAACCTTTCACTTTATATGCACCTTTAAGCTAATCATATGGAGAACGTGTATCTAATAATACGTCACATACACGACGATGTTGCTGAACTGATAGAAAATTATTTTCATTAGGAACCGAATACATTGTCTAAATCAGAACGCGTCAAATATTATACCAGGAAAACAAATATTGTATTAGGTTCAGCAGTAACACCAACTACTGCAATTTACATTAGATGATTAGATGATCAGATCAGATGACGAATATGATGATTTGTAAAGTAGATGGGTGGAAGCGATGGGGTGAACGTATGCTACATCTCACTCGAGCTTGTAACTAATGTAAAAAAGGTAACTATTTAGAAATTTTGGAAAATGTCGTCAAACCGAAATCCAACAGCAAAGCAAAAAGAATAAGAGTTTACATGAGTTTATAGCATTAGTAGTATTTACTCTAGCTCAATCACCCTAGTCACATCAGTTAGTTAAATCTATAATACAGGCTATACAGCTTGCTGTTTTGTCAAAGCAATTATGTTGTAAATTAATTACTAATGGTAGCTGGTTCGATTTCAAAGATGCATCCATGTGCAAATAGGTTTTAAAAGGGTGTAATTTGCATTTTTTTTTCATGTCCAAAATACTCAAACAGACCGTCTCATTTTCCAAACCGTTTAAGATACGACTGTGTTTGCAAATGATCTGGTTATGGTCTATCAGAGGTCCAAGACCAGAGCCTTGAGAGACACACTGCTTGACAGGTGCAGTAGAGAATTTATGTTATGGATATAATATGGAAAAAAAAAACTATTTCACTGTATAAAGCTTGTAAAATGAAAGAATAATCACAACAATTTAGAATAGCCCCATTATCACATTGTGGCATATGTGAAACAGGTAACCGGCACAGAAATGAGAGACAGATAAAGCTTTGCTTTCTCTTTTTTTATCTGCAGAAGCTTTCTTTGTATGTCACGCACAGCCTACAGTGTCGTTTCTTCCATTCCGTCTGTACGGAGATCGTATCTATAATCAAAAACCAGGTTAAAAGTGCATCTGGACTATTAGAGAGTTTCAGAGAATTTCAATTGTAGAGCCTAACAGGGGGATGGGTGGCTGGAACCGAAAGACCAGAATGGACTCATAGACTGAAGGAAGGGGCATTTTCTCCTTTCTATTGCAAAGATGGATGAAAATAGCCAAACTCTAAGGCCTGAGGTAGCGTCCTGCTGTGAAAGTCAACCCCTGCCGCAATGCAATTTGAGGCAGCAGCACTAACAATAGACAGTCTTCAGGTGTGAGAGGGGAAGCAGGGTTTATATCATCACTAGCTGTATTATTGCAGCCTGTCGATTAAGAAGTGGGATTTTTTATAAAAAATCTGTGCATAATAATAATAATAATAATAATAATAATAATAATAATAATAATAATAATAATAATAATAATAAAAAACTGAATAGTCAAATGTTATAGATTTAAAAACAACACTGTCTATATGTTGATTGATCAAAAGAAAATGCTAGTACATGAGTCTTACATCTAAAATTGTTTTATTTTACTCAAGCCTAAAATCATTAAACCAGTGCTTCTTCTGACATATAAGCATTTTCATTCATAAATAAACATATTTTTCTATAAGACTGTATTATGTTTTGTTTTTTTTTTGTTTTTAAATAATGTTTTTTTTACCCTCCATTTATTATAAGATGTCTTCTCATAGCTTAAAGTGTGGGGCCAAATGACTCTGCCAGATGCTGAGAAAGCATTTGTCTGAATTTTCTTAAGGAAATTACCTTTTAAGGTGCAGGCAGTTTCTTGTGTCTTTTTGCCTGCCCTGTCTGTCTGCAGTCTGCCTGGTGAACTCATATTTTGAACCTTTCACATCCTGCGGGTGCGGTTTAGTTTAGTGGGATTTATGGCGTCTGTGAATATACTATACTGTAGATCCTAAATTGATGATGGATCTATAAATGTGACTCTTTTGTTTTACTTGGTGTGCTTCAACACGAGACAGACAACTGTATACAGTATTAACGTAACATGACACCTAACATTAATACTTAATTCTTCCTAAGCTGATTTTTTTTCCAAAGCAAAGTTCCAATTCAGTTCATTTAATTAAAAATAAGTAAATAATACAGACCAATGTTCTGTCGTCATAACAGGTAAAAAAAAAATCACAAAATTTTCATTGTGTATTTCAAACATTTCACACATTTTGTTTTGCACACCGTTTTATATTATTAGAAGCGTTTTAAATGTACCGAATTTATTTTCAAATTAATTTGTAGCCTGCAGAAAGTGCGCGTGCACACACACACTAAACACACGTGGCTTATTTTCTACACGTTTTTTTTGTATGTGAAAAATACACGTTTCTGGAGTGAAATTTCTTACACATTTATAAATAAACAGAATTATTATTATTATTATTATTATTAATAATAATAATATTATTATTATTATTATATGAATATATTAATTATACTTTATTTTTGGACTCTCCTACACAACCATATTAAAAACTAGTAATAACACCCTCCATGTACTATCACTTGTTAAAAAAATAATAAATTAATTATAAAATTAATTAATTAATTAAAAAGCAAAAGTCAATTAACTTAATTAATTAATTAATTAATTAATTAGTTTGTTTGTTTGTTTGTTAGGGAAATAAAAAGCACAGCCAAGTGTGTGAGACGTCACGTGTGTTTAGTTGAATTTACGGGCTCGTGCAGTTTCTGGGCGTAACGTGACGTCTGAATGATTTTTACAGGTGTAGCCTATTTGTGTGTTTTCTACAATCATTCCTGAAGCCACATTCTATAGTTTGTGTAGAACGCGTTCAGCAATTTGTATTACATGATGATCTGGGTCACAGATTAAGGTAGAATTCTGTAAAAGAATAACGTTCTATGGAGTTTATACAAAGACAAATGAAGCGAATATTAAGCCATTAATCAGTCCAAAGATAAAGTTCTTTTGTTCTCTTATTTTCATCTGAATTCTGAACCTTTTCTAACCTATGAAACCTTTTGGGGTGATTAGACATGAACTGAAATTTTAGATGTACAATAAATGATTAGGATTGAAGTGTTGCGTTTAGGTGTAAATGATGTTTTTGTATTTTTTTGTCTAGACTACATCCAGAATGTTCAGTATGGCGACACAATGTTTGGCAGCCTTTCATCAGTCCTTTTATTCAAAACAAATATTAAGGGAGTCCGAATAAAAACGAAAAGCACTGATGACTAATAAAATCAACAAGCACAGACAGCAAAACCTGTTCAAGGATAAAGTCACAACCCCTTCAAACACACGACTGTATTTACATTTGAATAAAAGAATTCTCACATGTAGGCCAACACACACGCTGAGCAAAACGTGATAATTACCGGCGCAACTCCGTATCGATATGTTTACAGGATACGTGTGGAGACGTAGCGCATAATCACTATATCGGTGGAAACATGGGTAGAAATCGCACATGAGTCACATCATATGAGGTCTGGGTAAAGTGTCCTGGGGTGATGAGTACCAATGGCCGAAACTGTTTATATAACCGCCGGGGTGTGTGTGAGCGCTTTTGCCCGCCATCGGCGCGTCCCAGAGAGCTGGCGGCACAGGCGAACAGGGCGACTGCGCATGCGAACGCGCGGCTTGCAGCTCTGCCTCGGGTGCAATGGGGCCGTGCTTCATGATCTTCTTATATTTGGAGCGCTTATTCTGAAACCAGATTTTAACCTGCAAGAGAAAAAAAAGGCAAAAAGTGGGAAGAGTTAGAATGGGCAAAAAAATAAATAAAAATACAACCACTTCTTGTTTAAACATTAGGATCATTAGGAGAAGTATTTAGAAAAGGATTGTACATGGACAGTCACAATAACCAGCTATATGTAGTGTGTTTTTTCACATTAACCAGCTATATGTAGTGTGTTTTTTCACATTAACCAGCTATATGTAGTGTGTTTTTTCACATTAACCAGCTATATGTAGTGTGTATTTTCTAAATGTTTCTGGTGTTTTAATACAAGTTGGGTTTTTTTTGGAACCACCAAGCGACAAAAAAGCAGCCTGCAGTTTGTGTTGATTTAAATGTAGGGCACAGAAAAGTTTACAGACACACTTATTAACTCGTTTTGTGTATACTCTAGGTAACATCTTTTCCTCCAGAAAATAATGTTTGTTCAGTCTGCATGCGTTAAAAAAAATACAAATAACTAAACAGGCTAAAATATACAAAAAAGGATGAACCTTCCTGTAGTTCTACAGGGATCTTTAGTTTACAATAACACAGAAAGAACCCAGATCTAAAAAATTAGTTAACTGTGACACATTTTTTACAGAGAAAATAAAAAAAGAAATAGTGATATTCATCTTCTTATTCTTCTTATTCATATTCTTATTAGTAGTGTTATGTCTCAGTAAGTACACAAACGCATGTAATGCAATTACCAACCAAAATTCATGCAATGAATCTTCTTCCAAACAACCTTGAAAGTTCTATAATATGTGCTGTTTTTTCTCTCTCTAGCAGACCTACATAATTTAACATGATATAAAATATGAAATTCATTCCAATTTCATTTTACGAAATCTAAAAGCTGTATGATGTGAAATTGTTTTTTTATTTTATTTTGGAGGCTGATATAAATAGGTAACAATTATATTATAAAATATTTATCTGAACAAAATTAAACTGGATTTGTTTGCATGAGAATAAAATAAATAAAGATAAGTACAGAAAAACAGAATTTTTCAATTCAGCATTATGTGGTATATTAACTATGGCACTTTCCAGCAATTTGAACCTCACAAAAAAAAATTGGATTCTGGTTACAGCCCTGTATGTAATTATCATCAGAATATTTCAATTGAAATTTTTTACCATCATCGCAGTTTATTTAAAAAGAAGAAGAAAACAGTCGCCAGTTTCATTGATGCTATTAAGTCATAAATAGTTGTAATGGAGATTTCGACAGTCTTTTTGGAAATGGACTCAGAGACATTTCACCCGCATTGAGTTCTTTCTTTTTCTTTTTTCTTTCTTTAATGAGACCCAAGGCGCACGTGTCTAACAATAACGCGTGGTCTACAATTCTTAACGAAACGATTCCCAGAAACCCGAAGGCATTATAAACATGCAGGCCAGATCTAACGCATGGTTGTTTTTCCACTGATTCACAGCCAGGGAATAATTTTAGTATGAATTTAATGTGGAGTAGAAAATTGTTCTGCCACCCCTGAGTCAGAACGACGAGATTTTAATATTCAGCTCAGAATTTTTTATTTAGATGCATTTAAGACGTTATGCACTACATTATAAAATGATTTTCAATTTTCCGTCTATAAAATGCTAAATAAACCTCGTGACTGTGTGTTTGTGTGTGTGTGTGTGTGTGTGTGTGTGTGTGTGTGTGTGTGTGTGTGTGTGTGTGTGTGTGTGTGTGGGAGGGGGTGTCCGCCCTACAACAGTTAGCTTTCCAAAAAGTAAAACTTTTTGTAGCTTTATTTTAATCCCGAATTTTAAATTTGGATAGATTTAAATGGATACATAGCATGTATTGGTATGATTGATAAATAAGTGTGTGTGTGGGGGTGGGTGGGTGGGTGGGTGTCTCCCCACAACAGTTAGCTCTGCAAAAAGGCAAACTTTTGTAGCTTTATTTTATTCCCGAATTTAAGATTTTGGTTAGATTTAAATGGATACAAAGCATTAATTGGTATAATTAATTAAAGTACGTGTGTGTGTGTGTGTGTGTGTGTGTGTGTGTGTGTGTGTGTGTGTGTGTGTGTGTGTGTGTGTGTGTGTGTTTGTGAGAGAGTGAGTCTGTGTGTGCGCGCGCGCGCTGGCAAGTCATTTGTTGTCTTTGACCTCAATTGGAAATTGACACCTTGGAAAAAACGGGGAGCCACCATTCACCTCCCACCAAATATTTTCCATCACCTCAGACGGGCAAAAATCATCCTACGGCTTTTTAACTCTTATAGCTTTCGCCACTTCAAGCTTTAATAAACACGTATAAAAACAGACGTGTTTTTTATGTCTAAAGACTGGTTTGCCAAACATCTTTTATAGTAAAGTGATGGATTGCAGACCTAAGTCATATATGCGAGAGGGACGTGAGAGATCAAAAACACGTGCGGCGTGTGGCACTTGTTTATGCGCCTTCAGTCATGTTTACAGTAAAAAAAAAAATCGGTCAAACTAGATGTTATGATTTGGTTCAATGATTTCACTTGAAGAGGAATATCAGTCAAATTTACTGACAAGCTGCAGTGAGTTAGAAATCAGGTGCGTGGTTATATCTGATGCATTTGCACAAAATATCTGTGTTTCCCTTCGGGAACAGATGGCAGACAGAGTGATGTGAGGTCTAATCAAGACACCGAAACAGGTGTGAAACAGACTACACATTCCCCACTGCAAAGAATGATGAAATTGTGTCAGTGCGTGTAATGGGGAGGGAGAATACACATAAGGAGAATGAGCAGAATTTAATTAAAAAGTTAGTAAGATAGAAGAGAAAAAGTGCATCAGTGTGACCGACTGTGACTTAACGTACCGTTGGTGTGAGGGTGTATTAAACTTGCACCAACATGAAATCATTTTAAAGTAGTAATATCTCGGCACTTATATGAGGGTGGACGCATGGGCTGCTTTCAGTGAATTCACAAGAAAGGATATCTAAATTAAAAGTTGGGAATGATGTTATTGGTGATATGATATGAGCAAAAGTATGTGGACACCGGATACTCAACGGTCCCAAGTATATATATGACGTCACAAACAATTGAGTTTCATACAATTGATTCGCACAGCCACGCTCCGACATTTGAGTAAAGACAGGACTTAATCTAGAATAAGACGTTCTACAAGCAAATAAGGATCTGATGGACAGGTGTCCACAAACCTTTGGCTGTATAGTGTAGACGGACAGACAGAAAGACAGACAGAATGACTGACAGCCAGTTAGAGTAGATTAATGATCATACACCAGCCCTTGTTGCATTCTACTCTTTGGCATGAAAGACTTCTTAAAGCCACTTAGTGCCCCTCGTAAGTCCACGGATAAGGGGCTATTAACTCTGAGGCTTAACCAATCAAGAGCAAAGTCCTGTGGATCATTGCTTAAGCACTGAGGAAACAGCAGCTCTCGCTCAAAAGATTTAGTCGGTAATGAAGCATGCAGGAGACAATCTCCAATGAGAGAATCATACTCCACTTTAATACATGCCTGTGGTTTCCATATACAATCTTGCATCATGCCCACAATCACTTACCTGATCTTATTTCATATTTTTGCCTAAACCTGATTTTATGCCTCTGATAGCACTCAATCTAACTGACTCAATGCAAAGTAGCTGAAAATGTTCACACGTAGAAAGCTGACATATTTATGTTGTCATATAGCTCACAAAAAAAAACATTTTATGACAAAAACAAGACACTATTAGGAAAATCTTAAGCTTAATTATACCATGAATGCTATTAGATTTTTAATTAATGCCTTCATAGCAAAAGTCAGGATCAGGTATTGTATAAAAGTACAGCATAGATTCAGAGCAAATGTGCACACACACACACACACACACACACACACACACACACACACACACACACACACACACACACACACACACACACACACAGTTTTAACTAAATTTAACTAAGTACTTTTAGACTGATGCAGAAAACCATTACTGGAGATGAAGTGAAAGATTGGTGTCTGACATGTTTGCTCTTAGCTTGTTGCCTTTGACTGGCAGGTCTTGACAAGTGAGCAAATGACAGATATTAATAGATGAGGTTTTGTCAATTGAGAGTCCCAATTCCATATGAAAAAAAGAAGAAGAAATCGATGCAAGCCAGCAGTTAACGTGGTTCACTATGCATTCAAATAAACGAAACAACATTTCAGTCAATATGAAATTAACAAGGGCTTTTACATTCAGCAGTAATTAAACACTCACGTGCAGTGTAATTACTGTCATAAACAAAACAGCAGAACAAACAACTCATCACAGCCGAAACAGATTGTAATTAAACAAGCAAATAAACAAACAAATCCAATAGCAGCTCATTTTGGACACATATTTTGATTATTATGATTGTGATTATTGTTGTTGTCGTTATTACTTAATAATGATCTAATATTGCAGATAATTACTTTGTTGCTGATAATTACATTGCTTTTAAGTGCCAGAACAAAGCACAGGCCCAAATACTAAGTAGCACAATGAGAAAAGACAGAACTGGCAAATGTCGGAAACTTGGTGACAGTTTAAGGCCCACACCACACGTTACACCCTGCCTTCCAGTTGTGTTGCACCTGACCCGCGTTAACCTCTATTGTTTCCAAGCGTCAGGACAATTTCCCAACCTCCAACACGTTCGTGTTTGCACTTAATTCATACGTAGAGATTTTCGTCGAGTGGACAATGGGAGTTAGAAACCAGGAATGTAAAGGGGCTCAAGAGTCGCAAATAAGAAAGCAACAATACGTTAAGACGTCATTGTAGGACAGGTGCTTATTTCAAACCTGCATAATTTGATGTGAAAATGTCATAAGAAAAGTTGTGACTTTTAAACAAACACCTACTTCACTTTTTTCCACTTTAATTTTTTTTCGAGCACCATAAGAAGTTACAGTGTTGGTGACTCAAGCTCATATAGATCCTTCTTGTTTTTTTTTATACCCTATATCTTTGTTTCGCCCTCGTACCTGTGTCTGTGTAAGGCCCAGTTTGGCTGCCAGGTCTGCTCTCTCCGGCAGTGCCAGGTACTGAGTCTGCTGGAAGCGCTGATGCAGCGCGGCGAGCTGGAGACTCGAGTAGATTGTGCGCGGTTTGCGCATCTTCTTCCCTTTACCACTCACACGGATCTCTCCGTTCTCAATCACCGGCTGCTTCTCGTGATCTTGATTTAAAAACAATATAAAAAAAATGAATATAAAAAGGACGTGTTAATAAATCACTTTCATTCATTTAGGTTTCTCTAACTAAGCATAAAAAATGGACATGAAAACACGACACTTAATAATAATAATAATGATGATAATACTACTACTACTACTACTACTACTACTACTACTAATAAAATAATAAAATAATAATAATAATAATAATAATAATAATAATAATAATAAACACAGTGTGCAGTATTATTTAGCTTGTGATAGTGATAATAGTCACTCGAGTGCGGCCCAGATGAAAATAAAATAAATTAAATCCAAATGTTGCGTTATTAATATCATACAATCTGAATGGTCGTAACAATATGTGATCTTTTATTAACACAAATGCCAGCGCTGAAATGTGTAACAGAGGGAAAAAACATTCTGTTCATCTCCCTGGGCCTTTAAACAAATACACATTGCACCAGATTCCCGAATGGGAAAACAACATCACATACATATAAAAGTCCAATATTACTTCAAAGCAAAGTTTAAATGTATATTTTGTATGTATGTCAGTTTACTCCATAACCCTGTAAATGAAACTAAAATGGAAGAATGTAAACGTCACCATCAGGCTGTTTAATAGACACGGCATCAGGAGAACAACGTGATTATTATAGTAACGTAAAACTTCTTATCCTGGCTATAAAACTGCACAACACGTCATTTAGTTTTGGGGGATTTGATTAGAGGCTGGTGAGTGTTTTTATCTTGTACGAGTGATCTTATTCACGGTGCACTCACCGGTCTCGTCATTCCTCGTGTGGCTCAGTGGGTTCCTGTAGCTGCCCTGGTGGTAGGTTGGTAGGTAAGTAGGAGCGGGTGCAGGAGCGTTGAGCGGCGCGGGGTAACCGTAACCGAGCGGCCCGCCGTAGTGGCACGCGCCAGAGGGAAAAGGGCTGTCGTGCTGCGGATGTCCGCCCGAGTGCAGCCCGGGCGTGGAGTAAACGTTAGACGCGAGTCCCGAAAAGTGCTGCTGGCTGGCGGGGATCCCGTGACCAAGCTCTAAAAACGCCGATTTGGACGCATCCGCAGAACCTAAGCCGTCAGGCGCGAAACTCATAGACATCATTGGAAGCAGAGGCCATAAAAGTGACGGACGGCGTCAAAGTTTGTTGGCCGGTTAGAGCGCGAGCGCGAAACCTTAAATCTAATCCATTCTGAGGTCTTGGAACAACGAACTTGGCAAACAAGGACCGGTGTACTCCTCCAAAAGATGTAGAGAAAAAATATTTCCGGATGTATCGAATCGAAACGAAACGAAGAGGTAAAAATGAGTGTTCTTACTTAAATCGTGACAAAACCGCCCAACATATGAACACACGCAGTTCCGGAGTGTGTCCGTGTCCGTGCGCTGCGGGAACGCGTGAGCTGATTGGCTTCCAATGCGCGCGATGTCACGCGACCCGAGGGAGAAGCTCATTAAGTTGATTAAACGGTGTTGTGAAAAGGTGGCACACGCTGATATCGACCTGATACATCAATAACACACATAACAGAATTAAATATTATATTTACATCAAAAGTAAAGCATTTTGATTAGATGCATTCGTACAGGAAGCTCATATTAAAAACATCTGCATAAAAAGTTTGAGTATAACTTTTAGATATGAAAAAACAAAACAAACGAACAAATAAACAATAAGTTATTAAATAGATTTTATCGTTTTTTATTTCTTTTGCTTAGTTGGGATAGGGACCATCATTTAAGAAGTTATTATAAAATGTTATTATTAAGTCGTTATAAAATGTCCAATAATGTTCACCTAATAACAAAATTAATTATTAAATTAACTTAAAAATAAAATGTAGAACATATATATATATATATATATATATATATATATATATATATATATATATATATATATATATATATATATATATATATATATGGAAATCTCAGACTTTCATAATTGCATTAAAGTATTTATTGAGTATTTATTAAGTATTTATGGAATAAGGTGCCTGATATGTCATATACTGTAAATAATATTATATAATCTAGAGCAAACTACAAACTATACATATTTGTATATATGTAACTACAAAACATATAAGCACAAAGTGCCTTTCTTATAATTTTTTTTGTTTTGTTTTGTTTGTAAAATCTCTCTTTTTTATTTTAAGAACCTGTTTATTATGGTAGTTAGTTTTTATTGCACACCATTACACAGAAAATTAATGTTTACAGAAACACGAAAGCTTAAGTCCTATAGCCTACATTTCAGATAATAACTCACACAGTCAAGTCATCAGTACTGATTTTTGGCCACCATTATACTTTTTGAGGGAATGTGGTCTTTCAGAAGAAGAAAAATGAACTTTATCTAGATTTAGAGATCTACCCCGAGGCCAGACCAAACTTCTAAAAGCAGACTAAAGCAGTCCAGTTTAAGCTCGACAGGCCTTGAAAATGAACGTCAAGTACTTCCTTAATCACCCAAGCATTTCTGCGTCAAAGAAAAAAAAAGAGAGAGAGAGAGAGAGAGAGAGAAGAAAACAAGCTAGAGCCAAGCTTTCTACTCTGCAATGCTGTGGTTGAGGATTTCTCCACAACACTGACACTCACTGGGGATTAAAAACGCACGGCTAAAGGAAATGGGTGAGAAATAAAGGCTTTGCATTCTACTGAGCAAGCCCCACATTGCATTTCTGCCTCACTTGGAACAATTTCAGACATGTTTACAATAAATCTAGGTCAGTTTTGGAGTAGTGTGTCATTAAGAAGACGTATATTCACACAACCCTGTGCAATGGCATGGAAGCAACTACAGTATATCGCTGCAAAGCCTTTAGCTAAGGACTGACATGTGACTTTACTTTCATGTTGCTCTCTTTATCTCTTACATCACATATTTAGTAACTGGTGGGACGGGAGTGGAAAATAATGACAGATTGATAGATAGACAGATAGACAGATAGATAGATAGATAGATAGATAGATAGATAGATAGATAGATAGATAGATAGATAGATAGATAGATAGATAGATAGATAGATAGATAGATAGATAGATGTAAAGTGTGAGAACCAATTATTCTATTCATAATAATAGTAAATACCTAACATACCATTAATAAGTAAAACATGTTATCTATCTATCTATCTATCTATCTATCTATCTATCTATCTATCTATCTATCTATCTATCTATCTATCTATCTATCTATCTATCTATCTATCTATCTATCTATCTATCTATAAGGTACAGTATATGCTGTTCATCTGTTCCTGTAAGTAAAATATACTTTAGAGTTTTATTTTATTTTTAGTAATCAGGTTATCTGCCCTTATATCATGAACATAAAAAAAACACACATTAATTTAAATAAGCAATATGTGAATATTTTTGTAATAAGATAAAAAAACACAACTCCTGAATTTGCTTTATTAATACAATGTCCTTCCTTCTGAAAAGATTCTTCAGACATTTTTCCTAACTGTACAGCAAGCTGTCATCGGTGTGCTGGCATGCGGTTTGATCAATTAAATGACAGCACATCATGTTCAGGATGATGGAACCTCTGAGGGATTAAAATCCTACACATTATCCCTTTAGCTCAGTCTGTAAAAAACGAACCGTATATAATATTTATGCCGCATATTTACGTTTTCCTGCCGTTAGAGACACTTAGACAACACCGAACCGCTCATAAACGAAGGTTATTATTCGGCTCTTATGCTTCATTTCTACATGAAAAGACAGCCATTGAAAGAAATGTCCTTGGAACGAATTCAATGAAATATATTTCTATTTTAGGTTTTTAAATAATGTGTTATACAACAACATTATTATCCCTCATACAGTCAAAACATCAAAGCAAAGATTCATATATGCAAATTTCAAAAGGTCACATACTGGTATTTTTCCAGGGTAGATCCTTGTAAATAGCAGTCATAACATAGTGGGGTGCAGTTTGAGGTGTGGGGCAGAAGGGACAGGGTGAAAAAGGAAAGGTAGATGCTGTAATTACTTTTGTGTTATGGAAAGAACAAAGCGGTGCCCTGAGGTCATAAGGCTGGGATGTGTCCTCACCGTGCCTTAATACATGCAAGGGAGACTGTTAATAACAATACCGCTGATCAGCGCCTAGACTTGCTGGCGTCTGCTTCTCGACGTATGTGTGTACAAAAGTGGGTGAGTAAGGGTGTGTGTAAAATGAGAAAAGACCAAGAAAAGTGTGAGCCCTGCTAATGAGCTCATTTCAGCAACATGTCATGGGTCATTTCTTGTCAGGAGATGCAGCACAACATCACTCCCTCACTCCATCGTGCATGGGTTTGGTTGAAACCTCCCAGTGTGATGAAACAACTGCTTACTGGTGCACCATGTTTTGGTTCGGCACATCCTGAAAAAAGAAAAATCATAATAATAATCTGGGAACGTTACAATGCGTGTGAATGTCACGTTCAACAATCGACATAACAATCATTAGACATCATTTAATATCATCATCTCTGCAGCGTCACTCTAAAAGAATCATTTTACAGGTCTTTCTTGTGTCTTCCTTACATTAATAACGTCACTGCTTTCTTATGCTGCCTTTATCATCGCTACATTTTCTATTACAACAAAACCACAATGTTTACAACAGGATTTGCCATCTTTCACTTGTGTTTTGGCAAACGGACAGAAAGTAGGCTGGAAGATGAAGTTAGGTAGTCTGAGTATGACGAGAATGACTAATACGGCCTCGAGTGCTATTGCCATCTGTAATCTTCTATCTTGGGCACTTGAGATAGCCTGAGTCTAAATGCGTTGTATGGGTTCATCTTCAGCATCAGAGAGTTAGTCCTCTATGTGTGTGTGTGTGTGTGTGTGTAGAGAGAGATAGATTCCAGTGTACTGATTGTTTCTGTCTAGTGGTTACACTTGATGAAGAAACTATGCTAATTACACAGAGGCAAGCAGCTGAAATATTCTTAGAGAGGCTTTAAATTCTGTTTGATCTTTTGTTCTGTACTCGTAAACAGTACTGCGTGAAAGATGCAAATTTATTTAGCCTCACTTTTCACCTTTGCATGTTCTGCTAATTGCGTAGATTGCGTACCTCGAACACCTCACCCAAGGTGGATCAGACTCATTGTAACGTTCAAAACAAAAAGAAAATGTCTTTGGAAAACTTGTACGGTATTATATAATTGATATAATGACTGCAATTAGCGTTATTATTTATGGTTGATTTGAATAGATGCTTCAGGGAAGTATTCCTGATGCATAGTGTGTAGAGGAATCTGAAACGGGTTTAAAATGTAAAGACAAAAGCTGATGATAACAAGGGAAATATTAAATATTAATCAAATATTTTTATATCATGTAATTTCTAGATCGTAAGGCTGTGTATGAGTTAAAGAATATGGAGGATACAAAACAATAGGTGGTTAAAAACAAGAATAACAACAACAACAAACATTTGTACTTTTATTTTGTTGAATATTCAAATTATGTCCTAAATACCATCCGAGTGTTAGCCACACCTAAAGTGTTAACCTTTACCGTGTGTAAATTATCTGAAGAGTCGGTTAGTTCAAATCTTTGTGCCTGTACAATCCGGAGACTGCGTCGGCACACGAGAAACTTTCTCTTGCTCGGCTGTGGGAACGGCCAGCATGTGTGCGTCTGGCGATCTTGGCTCGAGCTTTTTGTTTCATCACCGATGGTAATTGTTACCAGACTGAAATGTGAAAAAAAAGGCTTTGGAAGGTCTCTGCAGGAACGAATCGCATCGCTGTTTTCACTCATAGGCAAAACGATCGTGTGTTAAATAACATAAGATGTGATTGGACATACAGCTCATCCAGAGTGTAGTGGAGTTTTACAGAGTTTTACAGGAAGAGCAACAGGTGCAGTGGCTTTCTCTATGTCACCATTAAGACCTCTCAAACATTTAGGTTCCAGGGATCATTTAACATTTAGACATTTTCTTATTAATATATATATTTTTTAAAAATCTAGTCTAATACACAAACTTTAATTTCAATGGTTAACTGTTCGTTCATTTTCTACCGCTTATCCGAACTTCTCGGGTCACGGGGAGCCTGTGCCTATCTCAGGCGTCATCGGGCATCGAGGCAGGATACACCCTGGACGGAGTGCCAACCCATCACAGGGCACACACACACACACTCTCATTCACTCACACACTACGGACAATTTTCCAGAGACGCCAATCAACCTACCATGAATGTCTTTAGACCAGGGGAGGAAACCGGAGTACCCGGAGGAAACCCCCGAGGCACGGGGAGAACATGCAAACTCCAGACACACAAGGCGAAGACAGGAATCGAACCCCCAACCCTGGAGGTGTGAGGCGAACGTGCTAACCACTAAGCCACTATGACACCATGGTTAACTGTCCACAGTAATATTTTTTTGAGTGTATTAAAGTTATTCGGACACCTCAGTCGCTGGGTTTAAGGTGTTAGGGGCACGGAGGTCATATATCGCAACTCAAACTGGGTTAATAAATGGGAAACCCAACATATACTGGATCCGGATGTGGAACTGAAAGGAAACATGGATGTTGTGTCTAGCCTGTAAATAAGAGTAAAGGAAATCAGCTCATGGTTCATAAGATTCAGTATTAAATAGACATTATGTTGACAATAACTCTTAACATGGAGGTAACCAGAGTTATATAGACATAAGTTATACTAGGTAACCGAATTTGATTTATGAAATGAATCCTTTTGTAAGAAACATGTAAAGATGAGATTCAGTGTTATATCTGTATTATATCTGACGCATGGTTAAACCACGGATTGGTCTCTGACTGATTGATTTAGCTAACGGGATGCAAATAGATCTTAAATTTATACAACAATCAAATAATTAAATTCAAATTCAGATTATTTGAATAGCGCTTTTAACAATTCCCATTGTATCAAAGCAGCTTTACAGACGGACAGAAACAGAAGAGATAAACAAACAAACAAACAAACAAACAAACAAATAAATAAATAAATAAATAAGCAAGTAAGTAAGTAAATAAATAAATAAATAAATGTAATAATAATAATAATAATAAATAAAAAATAAATACATACATATAAATAAAGATTAAAAACAATTTAAAATGTAAAATACTAGATATCTATCCCTAATGAGCAACCCGGAGGTGACAGTGGCAAGGAAAAACTCCCTGAGATGATATGAGTTAGAAACCTTGAGAGGAACCAGGCTCAGAAGGGAACCCATCCTCGTTTGGGTGCCACTCTACATTAGGTAGTGTAAATGTAAATAATGTCCTTCCTACAACAATAAATATAAAATATAAAAATGCAAAGCCATAAATTTATAAGTTAAATATTACTGGATGTAGTTTGGCAGATGTAATGTTGTTCAATACCAAACCATGACAAAGCTAAGGAACACTTACACTGATACTGGAGTATAGTATGTTCTGGTTTTATATCATGCTTTGACATGAAGATATTTGATCATTTTAACATTTATTAGCTGTGGGATTTTTTTATATATATATTATAGGTAGACATTTGCATATTTCCATATTTCCAATGCAAATAACTATAAAAGTTATTACTGAACCCGAATAATAGCTTATGTCGTGTTTCCATCGTGTATTATATGATGTAGATATATACTGTAAATTTTATATAACAATAAATGAACAGGGTTGGGGGTTCGATTCCCACCTCCGCCTTGTGTGTGTGGAGTTTGCATGTTCTCCCCGTGCCTCGGGGGTTTCCTCCGGGTACTCCGGTTTCCTCCCCCGGTCCAAAGACATGCATGGTAGGTTGATTGGCATCTCTGGAAAATTGTCTGTAGTGTGTGAGTGTGTGAGTGAATGAGTGTGTGTGTGTGTGTGTGTGTGTGTGCCCTGCTATGGGTTGGCACTCCGTCCAGGGTGTATCCTGCCTCGATGCCCGATGACGCCTGAGATAGGCACAGGCTCCCCGTGACCCGAGGTAGTTCGGATAAGCGGTAGGAAATGAATGAATGAATGAATGAATGAATGAATGAATGAACATAATTATGCATTCATGTCCCATCAAGCTAAATGGAGTGCTAGTGAAGCATACTAAATGTACTAAACATACTAAACAATGTCAGCTGTCATCTGGAGTACATATAAAATGACCAAAATATGCTTTGAGCGTTTACGCCACTTGTTTTGTCATCCACGACTAATGTGCAAGACACTTAAGAGCGAGACAACACTGGTCCATAAAGTATGGGATTTTCCACAGTAAATCTGCACTCGGCACCACAACACTAAAAAATCTGGTTTAGATCAGAGGTCTGGGAACTGTTGATGTAGCTGGTGTCTGAGGTGCCATAGTTCAGCTGAGGTCACTGGAGCAATCCTGGTCTGATGTGTTTCCGTATATTTACGTCGTTTTATCATCAGCCGACTGTAACAAATGTGTACGTTACACTTAGAACCAAATGTCTTGAGGTGAATTTTGCATCGCATCGTCTCACCTAGAAGCGGCTATATTAGTCTCGGATACTGAATATTTTTCATACATCCAAATTACATCCAAAATTTGGTAATAGAGGCAAACTGTTTCAGTTTTATTGCAGTAAAGTAATTAAGTAAGTTTATTTATAGAGCACATTTAAATTCAGCACTCACTGACCAAAATTCTGTACATAAAATCGGTACAATTACAACACATAATAAAAGTGACCTTATCCAATAATAAGTATAAAAGAACAAAGATGTAAAAGGAGATAATTAGTTGACCATAAAAAGCCGACGAATAAAAATATGTTTTGAGCTCAGATTTAAAAACCGAAACAGACGGAGCATTTTTTGATGTCCGGAGGAAGCTGATTCCGTAGGTGAGGTGCAGGTAATGCAAACGCTCTATCACCTTTCAGTTTGAAGTGAGATCTAGGGACGTGTAGAGCTTGTTTAGAAGACCTAGGTGCTGAGTAAGAAAGTGCATGTCCCATTAGCGGGGGCACGGTGGCTTAGTGGTTAGCATGTTCGCCTCACACCTCCAGGGTTGGGGGTTCGGATCCCTCCTCTGCCTTGTGTGTGTGGAGTTTGCATGTTCTCCCTGTGCCTCGGGGGTTTCCTCCGGGTACTCCGGTTTCCTCCCCCGGTCCAAAGACATGCATGGTAGGTTGATTGGCATCTCTGGAAAAATTGTCCGTAGTGTGTGTGAGTGTGTGTGGGTGGGCGTGTGAGTGTGTGAGTGAATGAGAGTGTGTGTGCCCTGTGATGGGTTGGCACTCCATCCAGGGTGTATCCTGCCTCAATGCCCGTTGACGCCAGGGATAGGCACAGGCTCCCCGTGACCCGATAAGCAGCTCGGATAAAGCGGTAGAAAATGAATGAATTAATGAATAAATGAATGAATGTCCGATTAGCGCTTTAAAAACATTAAAAGAATCTTGTATTCTAAAATGAACTGGGAGCCAGTGAAGAGAGGGTAAAATGACTGTGCTTTTTGTAGCAGTGAAATTAAATAATATATTTCTTTAAAATATTTTCAAGGTTGCGAGTTCGAATCCCAGCTAAACAACAACAAAAAAAAACTACCACCCTTAACTCTGTATAAAATATTCTAGAACTAATGTTATACCAGGGGACATGGTGGATTGGATATTAGCTGGTATCAAGGGTTCGATTCCTGCCTCTGCCCTGTGTGCGTGAGCACATATGCTTAAACTACTGTAAACACTTATAATATAATGACACTTAAACATTATATAACGCATGAAACATATACTTAAACCATTACTGGACTAAGTTATTACTACTTATTAGTAGTGAAATTCTACTTTCTTACTATAGATAAGTATTTTTTATTTTTTTTGGAGAGTACTTCAAACCTTGGTCATCTAACTAATGAGCATATTCAGTTTATAGAACGCAATCAAGTTCCTCCGAGTAGGAAAGGATAGAGCGCTAATGTGCTTTTAGCTTGTCATGCTACACAGTCTGATTAGGGTTATAGCTATCTATCTGTGTGAATCTGAACACCAGAGCTGAGGAGGAGCGCTCCTGACCTTACCGCAGTAAAAAGGGTTCCAATAAGAAACTCATCCAAAAATGAGGCTTCTCCTTTACCTCCTTCCAATTTTGCTAATTTGTTGATGTTACCTATGTATGTTTAACAGAGTCAGTCTTGTTTTCGTTGCTCAGCCAGGTTATATTAGCATCAATTCCAGTAGCTATGCTAAAATGCTAAGCAGCTAATCAAATGAAAGCTAATGGTGAATAATGCAAACATACAGCGATTTTAGAGGAGGTCGTAACATACAATACATAACATAACGAAAGTGAAAGTGACGTGACATACAGCTAAGTACTGTGACCCATACTCAGAATTCATTCTCTGCATTTGACCCATCCAAAGTGCACACACACACACACAGCAGTGAACACACACACGCCATGAACACACACCCAGAGCAGCTATAAAATAAAATAAAATAAAACCTGAACATTAAAGGTGGGGTCTCTGATTTTTGAAAACGCAATGTCGACATTTGAAATCAGCAAAACAAACACGCCCCTAACCCAAACGGGTCCCACCCCTGTATCGATAGCTCCGCCCACAGAAAACAGAAAGAAACGTGTCGATTGTAACAATACGATTGTAGATAAACAAACAAGCAAAAATGCCACACAAGCATAATGATGTAAAGGACAAAGGCATATATTAGTTCTGTGTAACAAAGCAAAACCAACGTTACTCACCTATCGAGAAGGAAAAAAGCGCCTCGGCGTCTTAAGTAAAGTCGGCCACATATTCACAGGTCGGAGTTTCCCGAGTCGATAACTCCTGAGCTAAACGCTGTTACTACACAAAACGCGGTTGTAGCTGCCTCTCTACATTACTACGATAGAAAAGAGGTGTTATTTGTGTAGTAACAGCACAAATAGTTTACATTTAAATTGGTTATTTAAATCTTTTATTTCTGATTCATTTATTAGTAAACTGTAGAGTTCGTCTTGTATTTGACCAGTAAAGAGATAGCGCTTGTTATAATTGTTTAAGTATTAGTATATTAAATACATAAAGTTTTCACATAAAGACATGAATTAATTGAATCAGATAACATTCCAAATGTGTAATATTTAATATCGTTTAGAAATATAAAACTTTGAAAGATTTTGTCTTTTTTTTTTTTTATACTTAAATTTAGATACAATTCATTCGATTCATAATTATTCGATGCCCGTTCAAAGTGTATTAAAGGAATCGTTTCGAGAAGGTTTTAAGAATATGTTATGACATTCGGTTCAGAAGTTTGGAAGAAAAAAAAAGCTGAATATCACCACTTAAGAGAGCTTTGTTTATACAGAACCTGACAACTGGGCTGACTGGAGAATAATGGTGTCTGGTTCTAAATACAGCCGACGGGGGAGACCGAGACGGCCTGTGGCAGAATGCTTCTCCTTGGGGAGAGGGACACAGCACATGCACACCCACACAGCCTGAGGTTGCCAGGTAAACACTGTGAATTTCTAAAGACCGGTTTACCAGGTCCAGGGATTATCCATCTGGAGTTACCTAACCCCCGCGGTAACGTGACCCCCATTCCATCATATTGTGGTGTGTAGGCCTAAAGCATCAGGGGATCTTGTGCTTAAGTGTTTAATCTTGGTCCATCTGTATGGTCAGCCTTAAAAAACCTCTTAGGCCAAGAACAACAAAACGAAATGACAAAACGATGAACTCGCTCCAATCTCACGTCACTCTACGCCATTTCCGGTATATTAAGTGCTTGACTGGTTGCAGCCATGTAATTAATCGATCTACTCCTCTTTATCTCCCATTATCCTTATAAATATTATATGAGACACAAGCTGCCCCGAGGTCAAATCCATTAATCCATTCAAAATTTCACTGGGAACAAATCGTCCAGATCAAGTTCAGCTGCTGACTAGAAACCCTGGCTCTGTCGAGTGCTTCGTTCCATCGTGATGTACAGTGGCCTGTGCAGCACATGAGAACAAGAACAGATCTTAGCTTTCCATAGCCAATTATCATTACCAACCTCAACATCATTGTCTTCATGATTCTTTAGGGTTTGTTTTGCATTGCTAGACATCACGTTAAGAAATATGTACATCAAATGATGACACTATGCCCTATGACACCATTCTTCATGGTAAAGAGTCTCACACACACACACACACACACACACACACACACACACACACACACACACACACACACACACACACACACTCACACACACCAATCTATCATGATCATTGGTGCCTTAAAAAAAAGAAAGGGATGGTGAGAGGTGGTGCTTCTACCCTTATGCATGAGCCTTTTCGTGTCACCTTGTCTGTCATTGCGACGGCTGTCAATGCCTTCAGAATCTCACACATTTTTGCTTGAAGTCATATTGGAAATACCCAAGAGGTTTAAAAAGTCCCATAAGGGGGAACGCATGCATGAATTCTATTCAAATGTGGAATAAATTCAAGTAAAATTCAAGTCTGGATGATTCATCAATGCAAGTATGGATAACATTCAGGAAAGGAGACATACCGCTGTTTTTAACTCATCCTAGATGACATGTTGACAACGTGCTGCCAATACGCCGATAAGAGAAACAAAGAGGTCACGAGCGTCGGTCTAGGAGGCGCCCTCTAATGGTGACAGATCACAGCCATCTTGAGACGCTTGAAGACTGATGGAGAGGGACAAGCGACCTTTAGTGAAGATCAAAGTCACACAGGTTACGCATGTTTGGCTGTTTAAGTCTTTCATCTTAAAGCACGTCTGAGAGTTTTGACCCCAACCTGTTGATCCAGGTGACCCTCGTGTAAAGGCCTAAAGGAGCACCTGCCCAGGTTTGACAAGAGGCAAGCAAAAGAAATCAATCTTAGAGTATGTGACATAGATTGATATGTACAAAACCTGCCTTGTACCTGTAGGCAAACTTGATCTTGCTTGCTGCACAGTTGTAAAGAATATTATGAACAGTTTAAAAAAAAATTAAACATACAAACATATAATGAACTCTAAGAAAATCTAAAATAAAAAAATCACGGTTTTATTAACAAAATAACAAAAACAGTTAGATTTGTTAGAAAAGGTTTTACATATATTCAGTCGTCACTTATTATTATTATTATTATTATTATTAATTGTTATTATTATTATTAATTGTTATTATTATTATTATTATTATTATTATTATTATTATTATTATTATTATTAAAGGATGATTTAATTTTTGCGAAACAAATATCCGGTGGAATGAAATGAGCTGATGTAATCATGTAAAAGACAAATTAGAAGAAAAAAAACATTCTAAGCCATGTTTAAACACGGGTGTGAGGCTTTTGCCCTGTATGTGGGCAAGAGTAGGGCAAAGATAGAGGGCTATTTGCATTCCTGCAGTGAGAGTGAGGCCAATTAAGCCATTTCCCGTACAATCTATCTCCCTGCAGTACCTTGATCAATTGGGCTGCAGCTGCAGAGGCCATGGAAGTCAGGCAGATGGAGAAGATTGGGGTTAAATCTTGCCTGACCCCTTGGAGAAAGACTGCAAAGATTGTCTCTGTGTCTCCTGTGGCTGATCAAGGAACAAGTGAATGTAAGGTTGGATGTTTGTCCTCGCGTCAAGGGTAAAGCATGAGCACAACAGAAATCATGTGTTTTAACAATCGAAACTTCGCATAAATTACAATTTGCATATATACGTGTGAGGAAACGTCCTTTTCACATTTACACTTTGCTTTTGTTTTTTTCTCCAGCAGCTTTACATTGCAGACCTTTAACTACACATCTACCAAAACCATCTGGCGTAGCTTTAGCCCAAAGGCACTCTGGCCTTCCACTTCAAACCCAATTAGCCAAATCACATTTCAAATGTGCTCGAATATACCTGCCAGTGGATAAACTCTTCAGGTGTCAAAGAGCTGCATTAAACCCGAGGCTGGCCAAGTACAGAATAGGATGGGATTAGAGCTAACAAAGGACCGAAGATATCCCCTAACACCTGTGCAGGTACGATGGCTACAGGAGTGCCTGCTAATGGGAAAAGCCTTTGGTCCAATTTGC
This sequence comes from Tachysurus fulvidraco, assembly GCF_022655615.1. Taxonomy (NCBI): domain Eukaryota; kingdom Metazoa; phylum Chordata; class Actinopteri; order Siluriformes; family Bagridae; genus Tachysurus; species Tachysurus fulvidraco. The sequence continues at coordinate 24,792,683 of NC_062525.1, forward strand.
AGGTGCTCAGAACATAATCCTCTGGCTTGCAGCACAGCGTGGGTATCTATTTTCCACTCTACCTGCTTTCTAGATTCACACCTTGCCTGACAGGCCAAGGGCTTCCTTCCACCCTTGCAACATAAGCCAAGTAATCAATCATTTACATCAGTAATTAGGTCCGGGTGTCAAAACAGGAATTGAAGCCAAGCTAGGACACTCAGTGTGTCTATAGGGGTTGACGTCAAGCTCATAAAGTGTGAAGGGACGGTGAAAGATCTTAGCTTTGCACTCTTGTGGGTGTTAGTATGTTATACTGCGGTCCAGTTCCCTGAGGTTCAGACATTCTACACCACAATTATGCGAGGAATACTACTCGGTATATTTTCACCCTAAGGTTACACACTATCTGAATGTAGGCACCGGGAGTGTTGAGCACATGTACATGCTTCTCTTAAATTTAGACACCTATCAGTTAACAATAAAACTGTAAAGATAAAAAAGCCTTTGTCTCGTATGTTTCTTGTCTACACACTCAGCGACAAAGGTACCAAACTATTCTGTTCTTTGTTGCCGGGGTGATACTATCAAGGGTACATCTTTTGTATACATCTTTCATCAGGAAACGTGAACGTAGCATAACTTTTAAGATAAGTTGAGAAGTAACCGTTCGTCCGAAGAAAGTCAATTTTTCAATTCCGTTCAAAAACTAATTACACCTTCTGAGCGCCAAACAATTTAAACAAATGTTGACAGATTTAATACGGTGCTTTGCTCGTTTTTAGGAACTAAGAAAACAGAAAGTGATCGATGACGATTTTCAGTAGAGAACGAGCATAAGACAGGGCAGTTCAATGACAGGGTTGCCAGAGTTGCATTTTTCATTCCAAATTGTGGTATCTTCTTTGACAGCAAATAATCAGGAATGAACTCTAATAACAACATGTCCACAAACAAATACAAATGATGTCCAGAAGCATTTCTATTGTAAGATGTATTCCAACGATTGGGTGATAGTGTGGATAATACAGCGATGCTGTTTTCCACTCACACGTTTTTAGGGATTTTTGAGATGTAGTCATTTTTAAGTTGTGGTAGTTCTAGAAATATTGCTGAAACCTTGCAGCCCTGGTTAATGGAGAGGGTAACATGTCGGCTGTATTAAAAGCCACGTTCACACCGCAAGTCTTAATGCTCAATTCGGATATTTTGTTCAGATCAGATTTTTTTGTTTGGCTGTTCACATTATCTTTTAAAATGTGGCCTATATCAGGTACCAGTGTGAACTGTTTGCTGTTTCGAACCGACCCGTATGCGCAAACGAACGATGACGATGACGTCACACGCAGCACGATGTTGCGCTAAAGTTGGCGAGGTTACGGAGGAAGTAAGCATTTTCGCTTTTCTTGCTAAATGTTTGTGTAATGGCAGCACAGAGACGCAGTGTTTTGAAAATTTTTGATTAATCGATCCATTTTGTATCCGTAGTCATGTTTGTGTGCGTACTTGCCGGTGCATGATTGTGACGAATGTCGATGTAGATTGCCGTAAAAGTCGCAAAAAAATCCGCCTCGGTTGTTCACACTGCGGCCAGGAAAAATCAGGAAAAAATCAGATTTGGGTCTGATTCAGGACTACATATGGAAGTGGTCTGAATCTGATTTAAAAAAAAATCAGATCTGAGCAAGTTTTGAGTGTTCACACTACTCCTGAAGAAGTCTGACTTGGTCACGTGACCCCAAAAAAAAACACTTTTACCTGCAGTGTGAACGTGGCTAAACACTGTTGAACAAACCTGCATCTACGACCTTTGTCTGTATGTCAACCTCACTGCCTTTTATCGCTTGATAGTAGCCTGTAGCTTAAGTCAAGTGTGAAAGCCTCTTGAATTCATTTTGTTTGAGGCTATGTCGTTATCAGCGTCGTCCTGCTTCACGGTAATCTATGGCTACAAATCTTCGGTTCTACACAAGCTGTGCTTTGAAACTATTTGAGTTATATTGTGCATGCTAAGAATGCAAATAATTACTCGTAGGAGAAATAGCAAATTATGTTCTGTGCATAAGTGGGGCAAATACTGAAATGAGAGGTAGATTCTTTACCTCGCTTTAATTAACTACCAAACCCAGACCCTAAGGTAAAGAAGGGCTTTTAAAAGCAAAATGCTTGAGCACTGTCAGCAGTCGTATGATGAATTAACACATTATCTATGGTGAAAAGGCAGTGTGTGGGTGGAGTAGCACATCAAAGCTGCTGACTCTTACTGCCCACACCTGAGGTAACGCTGAGGCATGCGTCACAATGCACACGACACATGCTAACCTGCAACGGCATATAGCTTTCCTCACCATAAAGAAAGAATGGAGAAATATTAAGAAAACCTCTCCAGGAATCAGGTTTCTGTTGGACTGTCTGAGCTTCCTGTCAATCTACGGGGGAAAAACACTAGAATCCTTCAGGGAGTCTGAACATTCTTCCCTAAATGTGTCTCTTGTCCTGTCTATTTAAATAATCCTGCATGTATTTTGTGTGTAAGTTTCTCAGCCCTGGAAATACAAATGCATGGAGTTCTTTAGCACGAGTGTGAGTCTAAATAATCTGGTGGAAAATAAAAGGGGCTTAAGAGTATTAATGATCTTATATTCAAGAGACAAAAGAAAGAGCAAGAATACCAAATGGTTCAAAGGACAAAAAAAAAGTTTTAGTCTGAGTTGTTGAATTAGATCCTGATGATACAAACAGAAGGTTTTATTATAGACAGGAAGAAACAAACAAGGTGATAATATAATATTTAAGATTTACAATTCAAGAACTATATTACTAAGAAGAACATATTCACTAGCTCCTTGTACTATAAAATGAATAATAATAATAATAATAATAATAATAATAATAATAATAATAATCCCGCCAAAGTGGGTGTGGCCTAAACGAAAGACTTTTTTTTTATTCTGGTACCAATGGCATGTTTGTCAAATAATTTTTACATTAAATCATATATCAATTCAGGGGGGCACGGTGGCTTAGTGGTTAGTAGTGTGTGAGTGAATGAGAGTGTGTGTGCCCTGTGATGGGTTGGCACTCCGTCCAGGGTGTATCCTGCCTCGATGCCTGATGACACTGAGGCACAGGCTCCCCGTGACCAAGGAGTTTGGATAAGCAGTAGAAAATGAATGAATGAATGAATGAATGAATGAATGAATGAATGAATGAATGATAATAATAATAATAATAATAATAATAATAAAAACAGTTGAAAATGTGCAATATATTGGATGGCATTTGAGAAATATAATAAAAATGTCATAATAATGTAAGGAAATATTCAGACACAAAATAATTGAATATACTGACATACGCACCAATAATATAGTCTTACTGACGGTTATTTTAAGGTGTACGTTTTTACCTTTTTACCTTTTACATACGCTGTGCCGTGATCAGTAATGCCGAACAAATCCACTACCTCACTGCTATGTTTCTCTTGGGAACTTTCAGTTTATGAGACAAACAATACCCAGAATATAAGAGACACAGTGGTTTCAGGATGCTGAACTTGATTACTATTAGATTTCTTGAGGGGGGAAAAAAACAAAACAATAGATTATTTTCTTTCTTGGCTCTTTCAACATTTGCGCTGTATTTACTGTGCAACTGCCGAGTGTTAATTCCATAATCGTCCAGCTCCACCGCTGTGTAGGCACAATGGGCCGTCCCTTAACGGAGGCGGTGAATAGAAGCGGCACAACATCGGATGTGTTTAGATCATTCCAACACCTGGTTTTCCCACAAGCTTCCAAGAATGGTTGGTCTATGAAATCAACCTGAGACATTTACAAGATAAATGATCTGGGATTGTGGGACATCTTGTTGTCCTTTTCTCCTGAGTCAACACAATTATTTGTGGTAGATCAAGAGATCATTACGGAACACCAAATTCACAACGGCGTCTCTCGGGTCGAGGACGAACGAATCCCGTTTCTATCGGTCTGTTGTTCTTTTCTTTTCCAACCAGAAAACAGTTCAAGTAGTATCAATAATCTGCCAGGACTTACACCTTAGGAAAGGCAGGGAAAATTGTTGGCCTCTGTGGGTTCTGATTAGCCTTAATGACCCGCCAATTGGGAAGTTGTGTTTAGATCACAGAAGGATGTGGTGGAGACAATATGTAAGCAGGAGAGACATCGAACCACAAACAGGCTTAATGAGACATAGACGCTTACTAGCTAACAAGGGCTTTCCTAAATAACCAGAGCGGAGGGAAAGACCGGTGGAGGTGCTCTCAGGAGTTTTATCAACCACGAAAATGGCCACAACTCCCAAACTAGACCATTTCTAAAACACCTTGGGGCATGGCACCTTTACTGCAGTGCTACAAAATAGTGATCAAATTTAAGCAACTCATAGTGATCTCATCCATAAGGGTATATCAGTGTAATACATCCACAGCCAAGAATTTCCATCATTTTAGAGACATGAACCGTAACCGTAAACTGACCAGTGCTCAGAGAAGAAGAGAAGAAAGCCTGTGGAAAGATGACAGCTGGGCACAACCTGCACGTGATAATTGATCCAGTCCAAACCTCACACCTGTTTGATTCTCTCCACTCCCACATGCGCACTGTTAGCCCCTCGACATATGCCAACACTGAATCTCTTGTGGACCAATTTAGCGGTTAACACAAAGAAATAAACACAGATGCTCCCAAGAACAAAGATGACTTGCAGAAGCCTCAACTGAGAAACTGCCACTTAATACGGTTTTCTAGTTTCCTCACTAGAGCTAATGGTTCTGATGTGTTCACCTTCTTGTGGTACTTATGGTACTTATGGTACTACGGTGCTTTTTTCACATCGTAAACAAAACGAATAAAAAAAACAAAAAACAAACAAAAAACTCAGTGACATTTGGAACTTGCGATTCTTAAAAAATACAGCAGATTTACTCATTTGTAACTTTAAACACTGGTAGGCGATTTAAAAAAAAGAATCTTTTCCTGTAAAAAAAAAAAAAAAAAGCATAAAAATCCCTGATATCCTCCCCAAAAATCGGCAATTTTTAAAAAGGTGCAAAAGAAAATCATTTCAACAGTCACAAAAAGCCCCTTTAATGAATAATAAATAAAATAAATAATATTTTATGCTCTCTCTGTGATCATAAGGATAGTTTCTATTAGTTCCTATATATAATATATATATATGAATAGGAAATAGATATGTATAGAGAGAGGGGGGGAATATCTGCTCATTTGGTAACTTTGATATTCACTGTTAAAACAAGATAAATCTAGTTAAAGAACAAATCTTAACACTTTACCACAGATACCTTTATTGTGTCATGCCAGTCAACATAACTTTATTTAAATGTGTTTAAATGTGATTTCACTGACTGGAATAACAGTGAGGCATCGTAGTCAATGCTCATTTCCTTAACACTGATTTACATGTTACCAAGAATCAGAGATGTGTCCCTGATTTGACCGGAGTCAGTGGGTGACATGCTTCCTGTGGGTTTGTCTCTTTCCGGTCCATGCCAGTCTGACTGGAGCGAGACTATGCGATAAACAGCTAGCCTTCCTTTAGACTAGTGATGTCGAGCATGTTAACACAGCCTCATTACACAAAATCTATTCCCTTGGGTTGAACTTGAAAAACAACGCTGGTCCACTGAAAACCAGTCAAAGAGAAACAACCCTTTGACTCAAAGAACCCTTTTTGGAAGGCAAAGAAAAGGTTGTCGGCATTGGTGACTTCAGGTTAGAAAATAAACAGAATAAAATATAAAAATCTTGCACAAACATTTGCTTTGGTTTAAGAGCAAACTGAAATAGAAGTTAAGTTTAGTAAGTAGCGCAAATCCATTCTGTAACAGTAAGACAGTAACAACGATGAATCTTTAAGCAATTTTTATCTTAATTTTAAATAACTAAATACTAACTCCAATAAGAATTACTTCTATTTCACTCCTCCTAACCACAAGGGGCAGTGTGGATACTTAGGTCACAAAGTAAAGAATGACAAAGTATAGCAAGAAATGCTGTCATACAAAAGGACTGTGTATTTTACATCGAATTTTAATGTTTTCTGTGAAAGTTCCAAGTGTTTTTTTCCTTGTTAGCATTGCTAGCCTTATTACAGATGTATATAATATGTATATACTTACATATGGGTAGTTGACGTGACATGGCTTTTTCACTGTCACAGAAGATAAAACATAATTTATTTCACATTTTCATAATTTAGAATACTGTAAATGGTTAAACATTTTCTTATTTATGAATTTATTGTTTTAATACCCAAGTTATTGTTAGTTTTTTTAAAACTTTGAGCCAAATCTCAAAATTGTCCTATGGTGTGACGGTAGACAACATTATTTCATAAATATTAAATTTTATAAATAAAGAAAATAATGTTTAAAAATCTTAACGAACACTCCTGGCATAATTGTGCAAGTATCTATTTCACTAAGTGGCCATCACTTTTCATATACATACATTTCTAAAAATGTAGGAATTTCATAAAGTTTGTCACCGAAAAAAAATGTTCTTTGGTGTTATGCAAAAACCTAATTTTAATTTGGGCAATATCATGGACAACTACATTTTATTGAAAGACCCCACTCAAGGTCATGTGACTGAAGACCCCTATGAAGGCCATGAGAAGTGCACATGGTAAGTATTTCTCTCAGAATTGTTTAAATATTTAACTATGTTTTAAGACCACTGAAGTTGTTAGGTTTTTTTGTCCTTTGGTGTGACACCATTCATCTATTCATGGTGAAAATGATTCTAATTAGTACTTTCATGTAAAATATCACTTTAAGAAAATAATGTTTTAATAATGTGAACAATTCAGTCTCAAGTATTTATTTTATGTTATTTAATATAATTTCTTAGTACTTTTTAAATGTCACACCATAGGACACATTTAGAGTATTGTTGAGTGAAAAAGTGAAAAAAATATGTTAAGTCATTGACAAAATGAGTGACCAGTACAAGTTTCTAACTAGTACAGTACTAGTTAGAAACTTCAGTTTTCATACTCCACAAACATATATGTATTTATATGTATTTTTTCTTAAAAAGTTATGCTTCCAAAAAAAGTCCTTTTTCTTGGTCATTTGTCAACTACCCATATACCTATGTATCATAGGTGACGGAAATGGTGGGCGACGTCGGTTGAGGGGTGAAATTGAAGATGCTAAAAATTTATTGTAGACTGTATCAGACCTGCACAGTGGTGCATTTTAACACTGGGGTATGCTAAGGTCTGCTAGTTTCATATATGCTAATCTCATTTCTTTTATAATTACTTATGAATCTAGAAGGACTGACAGTTTCATAGATGTTTTAAACACTCTGATATTAACTGACACACTTTGCGAGAGCTGCCTCGTTCCTAACGTGTCACATTAGTAATATTTTGGACAGTGTTCACAGTGGTGGAAACAGTGCCTTCTCTTTCTGCCAAGGCAAATCAGAATATTTTTCAGATTATATTTCAACTTTTTTAAAAAGGTTTTTCTTTTTAGAATAAGGTCAAATGAACCTGTTTTATGATTAAATAAACTTGTTTTATGATTAAATTGTGCTTCGTTTTTTGCTCATCTTAAGTTATTGTCACTAATAAGTGGGGCTGCCTTGCCATACCATGCACCTCACTGTACTGATCCTTGCTAAATTAATCAGATTCAATATATAATAACAATAATGAGGCTGGACTTGGTTCCCTTCCATTCACTTATTCTCCCTGCTGTTTTTGTGCTTCCTTGCCCCATCGGAAAGAGATAAACCCCACAGATGCCTCCCTTGCTGGCTGGGGAGAAGTTTGGTGGGTCACAAAGGGGTATAGGAGCATTCTGATTTATCACCACATGTTGAGCTACTTAACAGTCAGAGATCGATTATGATGTCAGACAGCTCTGTTTGCTTATCAAGTTCATTCATTCATTCATTCATTCATTCATTCATTCATATACCGCTTATCCTTCTATCTCAGGCGTCATCGGGCATCATCGGGCATCAAGGCAGGATACACCCTGGACGGAGTGCCAACCCATCGCAGGGCACACACACTCTCTCATTCACTCACACACTCTGGACTATGGACAATTTTCCAGAGATGCCAATCAACCTACCATGCATGTCTTTAGCTCGGGGGAGGAAACCGGAGTACCCGGAGGAAACCCCCGAGGCACGGGGAGAACATGCAAACTCCACACACACACACAAGGCGGAGGCGGGAATCGAACCCCCAACCCTGGAGGTGTGAGGCGAACGTGCTAACCACTAAGCCACATGCCCCCCCCTATCAAGTTCAATTCAATTCAATTTATTTGTATAGCACTTTTAACAATTTCCCATTGTCTAAAAGCAGCTTTACAGAAGTAAAAGTATCAAGTATCAAGTAGGCTTAGACTAGCCACATCTCAGCAGGAGAGTCTGTACCTTGACATGGTGACCCATATCTGGGAATGTTTTGGCAATGTTTAGGTGATCCTAATTGCTAATGCTAAATCATCTCAACATTGATTGAGGTTCTCTTTGTTAAACCCAATTTGCAAGGGTGTGTTGGCCCATACCTGGACGAGAAATACTTGTGAATGCAAAAGATCCAGCACACTGGCCTCATGTGCCTTTAGTGGAAGCTTTTCTGTCAAGGATATGCACCTAATCCACTGGTACAGCACTTGATGCCTGAAATACTCCGTATGCTTTGGGGGAATAGTGACAGTGGTAAGATCCCATCTATGCTAAATGTGTTTGTGGCCACCATTTCAAAGTGAGGAAGGAGTGAGGAGCCCCTGTCCAGCACAATTAACCATCCAGTGTTGAAGCTCTTGCTGTTCAATAGTTCTTTTAAGGTACCCTGGTAATTGGCTAAAAAAAAATCAGTCAATCATTCAGATAAGCATACTGTATGCCAAAGCATTATTATCTTGTTGTGCTGGTATGCGTCCTTCACTTCTATTTAAACTGAATGGTGGCCATTCCATCTTCAGACCGACTCTTCTCTTTTATCCATCAGGGGGAAAGAGATCGGGGAGCTTTCTCATCTAAAAATAGACTTGTGGTTTACGTCATCAACGTTGCATCTACTGTACTTACGGTATATTTATAAGTGCTTAAGTATCACATGCAAAGAAACTACATAAAAATTGGTTATGCTAATTTAAGCAGATTTAGTCCTCCAGACATTTACTTGCATCTTTGCCGCCTGCTATAGGCTGGGCTATCCTCAGGTGGGGCTTAGTCTATCAGGTGCAGCTAAAGCATGTCAAACGCACTAGGCTTGATCTGGCCCTTGAACCAAATACCAGAAACAAAGAGCCTGGATTTGGGGATTACAGGAAAAATGTATATAAAGTTAGAAAAGTTTTAAGTGGGCTTTTCATGGCAAATGAACTGGAACCAATCCATACAATTTCTGTAACCTCATTTACTTTATTTAACTTTATTATCATTTTATATGATATTCCAGGTTCCAGATATGGAAAGTCCAGAACAAAGTTTCTACAAAGGTGCCCTCAACAGGAAAGAGTGGCCCGTTAGTTAGCCTGCAGTTTAGCCCCAGGATATTCTTTTTTTTTCAGTGACTTTTCAGTGGCCCTGCTATTGTCGTGCATCAACAAGTCCAAAACCCTGGGGGGGTAACATGGCTTGTTGGGACAACCTCCATTGTACTTCTAGGGCTAGGGAGGATTCCACTCCAACCCTCCTCCTTAGCCAAGTTACCTTAGTGCTGAAGAGCAGAAATGTCTATTGTGTTTGGTCAACAATGACAACAAAAAAACAACAATACTAAGACTTGCCCACCTGAGTATCCACCCTTTTTGAGACAATGCTGCCACTAAAGCCAGTGTGCCTGGCTGCCACTCATGATGACCCAACCCTTGGCTCCCTGTAGACTCAAGAATTCCTAACTTTTCTTCCTGGGTGCAACTTGCAGGACTATTAAACACAATACAATGGGCAACACAAATAGGACTTTCATCTTTCACATAGCTGGATTTAATAACTTTTAACTATTTCAATAAAAACCCAGAATGCAATTACTAACATTTACCAGACACCCTAATCCAGAGTGACGTACATTTTTATCTCATTTTTATGCAAACAAGCAATTGAGGGTTAAGGGCCTTACTCAGGGGCAAAGCAGTGGGAACCTAGTGGACGTAGTAATCAAACTCACAACCTTCCGATTGGTAGCCCAACACCTTAACCACTAGGCTACCACATCCCTACATATAACAAAAGTAATAAACTAATAAATCCATATTTATTCTGTTTTTTCCGTATATATATATATATGCATAATGACATTCCTTTTGTACAGCTATATCTGTCATACCACTTCATACTGTATCATACTTATATAAAGACCACACTATATAAACCCTTATTCAGTTACATGTACATATTACTACACCTTCTGTATAACCTCATACCCTTATTTATTACACTGCCACTTGTAAATAAGCCATCTATGCACTTCTGGTTAGATGCTAACTGCATTTCATTGGCTCTGTACATGTACCTTGCACAATGAAAATAAAGTTGAATCTAATCTAATCTAATCTAATCTAAAAGATCATGCCATGGTAAATGGTTACCAATGGAGTGCTGCTCAAACGCTTGCATGTGAAGATATAAGATTCACCGCTAATAATCTCATTTTGGAATTATTTATGGTCAGGTCTATTTCTTTCACACACAAACATAGTCTTCTATCATTATTATTCTAAAGTAACTGACATACTGAATGATAAACGCAAACACGACTCATGTTTCATTCAGTATTTCACGGAAACTTGTTAAAAGACATACACACAGGTATATGTGATGTTGGGGTGGATTTTTGTTAAATGGGGACCACATGGCCGAGATCACAGGGGGTATCTGTGTTATATCATACTGACTGACAGCTGGGTGTGGGCACACCCTCGGGCGGCTTAATAACAAACCATCCACTCGGCCACCCACTCGACCCTCCCCAAGCTCACCATCTTGAAGCACCTATATTATGCTGTCAGGAAAGGGGCTAATGAATGAGCAAGGTTCCGGGATCATGGGCTATTTTTGGATTTTGAAGTGTAAGAGTGGTCACAGGTGAGTGGTCGAGACAAACATACTCTGACATGGTGCTCTGATTCAAAACCAACAGATTTGTTCCATTCACATTATTTCATTTGATATGAATGAATTGTCTTGCAATGTTGTCTTGTTATAGTTATGCTAGATCCGAGATAAATCCTGGATGTAAGTACGGTACTTATCAAAACATTAGTCTCTGCTTGGAAAATGCTACACACTGCAACCAGATGTTAGTGTTTACCGTACTCTTTGGCTGCAGTTTGTATTAATGGAACCTATGTCATCAATGCTTTCTGATTCCTGGAGATAATGTAATGCTAATCATACAAATATATATATTTTTTACAATGGCATGCTTCAATACTGAAACTTTCTAGTAGTTGACATGAAAATATATCATGACAATACGACAGTTTGTTTAACCGCGGCAGCGGCCACCGTCTCTATATGTGGCATATTCAATATTGTACCAGGACCGCATAATGTATATAGTTCAAGCATCTGCATTACACCACAGGATTGGGGGTGTATGTCGAGGGTGGAGTTTTACCATAAATAAAGTTTCATTCAGAATAAAGAGTTTTAAGCACCATGAAGTATTCCTAAGGGCCTCCTTTTAATACAGTCTCTAAACGTTCTTCGTTAAACCTGAGATTAGAGATGTGGTAGCTTAGTGGTTAAGTTGCTGGACTCAGAAGGTTGTGAGTTCAATTCCCAGGTTTGCAAACTGGTGCAGTACAGGAATACACAAAACATTGTCGGACATGCTGTTATAGGGGAACAATCCACTTTGGGGTGGTAATAGAAAACTGCTGGGGTTTTTATATTAAAATGAAAGCTTGTAGAATCTGGAAATATAACTAATTACAAGGGGGCACGGTGTCTTAGTGGTTAGTATGTTCGCATCACACCTCCAGGGTTGGGGGTTCGATTCCCGCCTCCGACTTGTGTGTGTGTGTGTGTGGAGTTTGCATGTTCTCCCCGTGCCTCGGGGGTTTCCTCCGGGTACTCCGGTTTCCTCCCCCAGTCCAAAGACATGCATGGTAGGTTGATTGGCATCTCTGGAAAATTGTCCGTAGTGTGTGAGTGTGTGAGTGAATGAGAGTGTGTGCCCTGTGATTTGTTGGCACTCCGTCCAGGGTGTATCCTGCCTCGATGCCCGGTGACGCCTGAGATAGGCACAGGCTCTCCGTGACTCGAGGTAGTTCGGATAAGCGGTAGGAAATGAATGAATGAATGAACTAATTACACAACAATCTTTAGTTTGAACTCATAGAGAACACTTGCTTAATAAATATAATTATAAATATTCAGCTATAGCTATAATATCTATCACATAACAAATGTATCAGTACCATGAAGGTTTTTTCTACATAAAACAGGGTTGCGGTTTTATGCTGAAAACTCTGAGAACTCTAACGCATGCGTCGGGATTTAAGTGAAATTTGTAAAATGTCTAGCACTAGCTTTAAATCTTTCCACAGAGCAAAGTGAATGTTTGGTGCAGGCCAGACACTAATCCTAAGCATACTTCCTTAAGCAATCAAACTGTAAACAGATTTTAAACGCTGCTGCTTTATTTCACCCTGTCTCCGGCCACAAACAGACCCAAAACAAATTAATCACTTAATGCGTCCCACATCGGGGTTGAATCACCAATTACTTTGCATGTCTCAAGCACTTGCCACTGATTAGTAAATATCCTCCAGGTTAAAAAAAAAGGAACTGATAACTCATTTGATTGTTTTACTTCTTTGACTTCCGATAAGAATATCAGTGTCCCGGTTTGAGCAACCCGTGGTGTATGAAAGAAGTTTTATCAATATTCAACCGAACCATCGACGACGGCTTGACAACGAGAGCAACAACAAAAACAGCAGGCAGAGGAACACAAAGAAACAACGAGCAATGCTCTTAAAGAAACGTTTGCCGTTGCCCTTTCAAATAGCTCAATATTTGGGTGCAGAGAGGAAGTAAAAGGGACACAGGGAAGATGACAGAGCAGACCGATCTCACAGCACACATATGGCAGCGATTGAGAGGACAAAGGTCTGCCTGACCCTCTGCAATTTGGATGTAACCCATGTTTGGCTTTTCTTTTAATAGCTCAGATTGCCCTGTTTAGACTAAAAATAAACAGTCCAATTTAGAATTGTCCCGAGCTACTATTTCAAGATCAAGAACTTTGGCCCTGGCCAGAATCTGTAGAGGTGCCCATGTGTGGTGGCCTGTAAAGAGAACCAACAAAACACCGTATTAAAACACACACGATGTGCTTCTGCTTGGAACATCTGCATTTCTGTGACTCACAGTCTCATGTGAAGGTCACATGTTTACTCTAAAACTGCTTGTACTGCTGCTGATGTATTCATGAAGATTTTCTTCTGTCATCTAAAAGCTCTTATTCACAATATCGTACTCCTTTGTTTTTCCACACCTGTATAGCGTAACGATCACACTATCACGTCTCACCCAAAAGAGGTGGGCTCTCTTTTCGAGGTTCTTCCCTTTGTCTTCTCAAAGACATTTTCCTTGCCATATTCATTAGGAATCTAAATCTAAATCCATATTTCCTTAACGCTGCTTTCTGACCAGTTTAGATCAGATTTCAAGTTGGATTACAGTTTCAAGAGAAACCTTTCAACCTTCTGCCTGAATACCCTTCATTCCTGAAAACCCTTCTCTTGTTTGAATGAAATTTGCAGTCAGACTTGACTTGAATCTGTTCCAGAGCACCGGCCAGTAGTCCAGCACAGATGTTCAAATAAGCCCAAGAACAACAAGGAGAGACTTTTAACACCTGGCAACTCTCACCACAAAAGCTAGAATAGCAGGACTTGCAAGGTTGTCTCGGCTTGACCTTTAACCTGTAGTGATGTCAATGTATTCCTTGGCCAATTGGAGCCTTCAGCCCTACCCTTGACTTTGTCGAGTCCAGACATGAAGACAAATGATTCTATCAGATTAAATGTTTTTTAATGACATGTGGAAAAAGCCAGTGTGGACCTTGCTGGAAGCCATATGTAGACTTTCTCTGATAATCTTTTCTAATGAGCTCTAATTTGTAGCCCGTCTATGAACACGCTCTGCTTCACAGGGGCCTGGGTGGAATCTGTGTTGTTTGTTTCTCCAGATGCACTACTTAAAATGACAGTAAGGCTCTGGGGTGAATAAAGAAAGTTCTGCTTTGTTGCTTGTGACCAAACTTGTTCCACCTGCAGCATCTGCGATGACACACAGTCAAAGACCGGGAGAAGTCGAGTTACTTCATTTTCAATTCAGTTCAATGTTCTAGAAAGCATTTAAAAGCAGACTTTGTCACGAGGCAGCTTTACAGAAACCAAGATTAAAGAGCAAGCCTGAGGTGACAGCAAATAAAAACTCCATGAGATGACATGTGGAAGAAACTTTGAGAAGAACCAGACTCAATAAGAAAACGAGCATCTTATACAGTACATGACGATATACGGGTGTAAAAGAGTGCAGCTAAACAGTACTATATTGCCCCTTTTCCCCCGAGGCAGTTCGAGTGCTGGTTCGGAGCCTAATTTAGAACCAGTTCTTTCTGTTTCGACCGCCAAAGCACCGGCTCCGAACCAGGAAGAGTGGTTCTTAAGTAGCACCAAAACGTTGCTGGTCTAGACTTAAGAACCGCTTGCGTCAGGAGCTGTGGGCGGGGCTGTGGGCGGGGCTACTGTTAGCGCATTTGATAATGTACCTTAAGTATACTAATGTTTAATACACTTTTACTTTACCGCGATATGATACATTATCAGCACACATGATAGTAGGTAGCTACATGCTAAGGCTAAATTTTTTTCTGTGTTAACGATAAAATAACGTTACGTACTTTATCGATTACAACCTCCGTTTATACAGATTACACGGAGCCGCACGTACACGTTTTATTCGCCGCATTTGGATGCCGATGTAGGTTTGCAAAGCCATGAGCATTAACGGTAAAGCAACATCCGCCATTGTTGTTGTGTTTGTGTTTGTCGCTGCTGCGCTAACGTTGCTGGGACACGTGACACGTATACAGTGACGTCATACTCGGCGCTTTGGTGGCTCTCTAGCTGGTGGAAAGGCAAACCGGTTCTTAGAAGGTTCGCCAGTGGAACCAACTTTGAACCAGCACCAGCGCTAGCTCTGAACCAGCACTCGGTACTTTCCGGTGGAAAAGAGGCACAAGTGTTCTGGATGTTCATTCTGAGCACATTGGAAATTAATCTGAGGATAACTACAGGCTAAGGTTAGGGTTAGGGTTAGGGTTTAGGGCTACCCCTAGTGTGCGTTACGATTACAGCAGCAGTGATATAAGAGAGAAAGTTTGTTCTGAAGAAGATTTCTTTAGGGTATCAGTCTGGCATCAGAAAGTAACAGCCACAGAAAGTAACAGCCACAGAAAGTAAAAAAAAGAAAGCTCCAAGCAGAAGGAAAGCATCAGGATGAATCAGGATAAGGGAACAGTAGAAGTGTGTTAAGATCTAGCATTGGCATGACATCAGATCACCAGCGCGGGAGCATGACGTGATTAATCACTGTAACACTACAGTGGTTTAAAATGGTGAGCATTGTAAAAAGTAACAACAAGATTTATAAAAAATAATATAAAATAAAATTAACCGGGGGGCATGGTGGCTTAGTGGTTAGCACGTTCGCCTCACACCTCCAGGGTTGGGGTTCGATTCCCACCTCCACCTTGTGTGTGTGGAGTTTGCATGTTCTCCCCGTGCCTCGGGGGTTTCCTCCGGGTACTCCGGTTTCCTCCCCCGGTCCAAAGACATGCATGGTAGGTTGATTGGCATCTCTGGGAAATTGTCCGTAGTGTGTGAGTGTGTGAGTGAATGAGAGTGTGTGTGTGCCCTGTGATGGGTTGGCACTCCGTCCAGGGTGTATCCTGCCTCGATGCCCGATGACGCCCGAGATAGGCACAGGCTCCCCGTGACCCGAGAAGTTCGGATAAGCGGTAGGAAATGAATGAATCAATCAATCAATCAAATTAACAACCAGTATATAAGAAAGATCAAAGAAAAATCATAAGACAAATCAATCACATCTGCGCAAAAAACAATGTTCAAAAAATGGCCCTTAAGATTAACACCGACACACAAAAGAGGCTTCAGACAATCCGACGAGGTTAAGTGATGCTCCTACAGTACACACAGATAGACACTGTCCTCCAGTGGTGACTCTTCATCAAAGAGACTCAGGTGAAGGGGGTTTGGCTCTCAGACCTCACCTGTGATCGCTCAGGCATGGCTGCATTACTGGGAGGATGAAGAGGACAGGATAAAGCCTCTGGCAACGGACTGACCTCGTCACTCAGCTTGGCCCTTGTCTATGAACAGGACTCTCTCTGAACCAACAAAGCATCCACATGCCACTTGAAAGAAGGTTTGTTCTTCCTGACAGAGCTCAATTGAAGATAATTGTCTCTTTCAGATCAGCACAACCAATGTGATCTTCCATGCATTGAAATTTAAGGAATGACGGATGAAGTGCACTCCCTACTCCGATCCCCCGCCCCCCCCACACACACACTTTACAAGAAGTGCTTTCTTTAACCCCAGTAACCTAAGCTACTAAAGTGTTTTATGTACAGGTGTTGAAATATTATTATAATTGGCTACACAATAAAATAGCAATATGGAAGATGTACACAAAGCACCAAGCGCTTTTAGCATTAATCACAGCACTCGGTGTGATTGGTTGGACTTGTGTTAACGATTATCACCAAACTGTTTGACGTCACCCAGATGGAGAGATTTTCCTGCTCAGATTTTCTCTACCAGTACACACACACACACACACACACACACACACACACACACACACACACACACACACACACACACCTGCAGCTGCCCCTATAATAAACTCCCAATGGCAGTCCGTTAACAGGCCAGCTGTACATCAACAACAGAACCATCTGTGAAATTAGCATGTTACAAGACCTGTTATGTGTATGTGTATCGTATCGTACACGAACACACAGACGTCTAAAATAAATCTTAATCCTAAATTCGCTAGTAATTATTACAAGGTTCTATTAAAAGTTACAGTCATGAAAATAAAGCCTTCATCATTTCTTTCCGCATTAGAAACATTAAACTAGCCCAGAAGAGATATCGAGGGAATCGAGCTACACGGATGAACGTTATGTTAAGCCAATCTTTTCTCGTTGCGAAAACCTTTCCAAAAAATTCTCCTCTTCAACGATTCATGAGTGTCAGTGCATCCATGTGTGTCCTAAAATGCTGAGTTCCATCCCCTCCATCATGTGGTGACAATGTGTGCTCTCTGGTGGAAGTCTGTGTGTGGAGGAAGCGGGTTGTAGCCCCAAGCGCCTCGACCCAGGGAGGAATGTTTATCGTGTCCAGCGTCTTTGATCTCACCCATTTAATCACTTCCTGCACACTGTATGTGAACTGCTGCACCACCGCAGAGGGGAAGCAGGGGGACGCCATTTGATGCGGTTTCTCCTGCACTACCTCCTACAAGTCATTAGATGGAGGCCGGATAGATAAGGCGGATAGATGCCGTGGGCTCGGAGTACTGGGACTGCTCTCTTCAAGTTCTCCAGCGTTCAAGAGTCACTAATTACCATGAGGCACAGCCTCACATCTCCACATGAGCATCAAGGATCTTACTGTGAGGTGTAGACAAACTCTATGCAACTCTGGTTCACAGTCTAGTTGTAGTGATGTGGCACAGAGCCTCACTGTCATCTGACAAAACAAGGAAATGTCTAGTTGTCTACATGGACTCCTTACAACCATAAACTCCAGAGATAAGACGAGTCTGAGCTTCATGTCTTCACCTACCAGGTTTGGGTCATATTGTTAACTGGCTCTCACCGGGTCTATAATGAGGCAATAATCTCAGTCATAAAACACATTCTTGAAAGCTAAAGCTAAGCTAAGAGTAGCCACTGCCCCATTTTTTGTTTACTTTTACCTCCTTGGGTGTTAATGGGAAAGACTATTGCTTGACACTTGACACTCCCTTAGTGTTTCTGGCATCAAGGCAAAAACTGCTCCCTAAACAACCCAATGGTACATGACAAATCTTCTCAGGGAATTAAAGGACAAGCCTCGTTTTACACCTGGAATAAGACAAAAGAGGCATAAGGAGGGAAACCAGTTCGGTCCTTAAAGGACTTTTAAGTGACGGGGAGCCTGTGCCTATCTCAGGCGTCATCGGGCATCGAGGCAGGATACACCCTGGATGGATGCCAACCCATCTCAGGGCACACACACACACACACTCTCATTCACGCTCACACACACACACACACACACACACTACGGACAATTTTCCAGAGATGCCAATCAACCTATGCATGTCTTTCGACTGGGGGAGGAAACCGGAGTACCCGGAGGAAACCCCCGAGGCACGGGAAGAACTTGCAAACTCCACACACACAAGGTGGAGGCAGGAATCGAACCCCCAACCCTGGAGGTGTGAGGCGAACGTGCTAACCACTGAGTCACCGTGCCCCCTGAGCCCTAACCATATCCCCATTTAACATCTTTGGAATGAACTGGAAAACCCCAGACCCATTAACCTACTCCTCCACCCACTTTACTAATGCTCTCGTACGAGAAGGACCTCAACATCCTCAAACCATTCTCTAAAATATGCTGTAAAGTCTTTCCAGAAGAGTCCATGCTGTTACAGTCGCAATCTCTGGAATGGGATGTTCAACAAGTATGTTAGTCTTCGTCCTCCTGGAATTCTCCTCCACCTATCCTACTTTCAGAGCCTTTCACTGACACTGATCAATAGATCAATTAATACAATTATAATATAACAACGAATTAGCTTAGTTAAAGGTTTTCTTTTGTTTGGGAGATGGGATGAAACCTGGAGACACCAGGAGAACACGCACTGAAATTCCAGAATTTTCTATGACGTGATCTGAGCTCAGGAACAAACCATTAACCCTGGGAGATATACGTAAGGCAGCAGTACGTACCATCCTTTGATTGCGTCATCTGATTATAGAAATCATGTATGTGTAACCATAATAAGTTTATCTTATAAATATCTGTAATCTAATTGCAGTTACTTTTATACAGATAATTACAACGATGAATTATAGTAAACTACATGACAGCTGTTACTATGCCTGACATAACACATTAGAATATCAGGTGTGAGTGGTTTGGATCCCATTTTGGCATGCGTTATCATTGGTGATGGATTATACTTTCATCAATTTTACAGTGTGGTGTGAATTTAGCTCATTTTTCCAGGTAACAAATCATAAATCAAGTGAACCTAAATAAACCTGCCCTTAAATGACATGAGGATTGTACTCCTTCAGGGCAGTTGCCAAGGTGTGAGCTGGTATTGTACTGTGGCATGCCGGTGGGTGTATCTGGTGAGAGCTTTACAAGGAATTTTTCTTAAAAACACGCATAGCATTATGCTAGTTCAAACTAACATGGATGTGGTTTCTATATTAAAACAGGTATACTAGGACAACTAGGACCTTTTAGGAGTCCTATGCTTTATTTTTTTGGTGTGAAATTACTTTTTACTGCTTATTACAGAATGTTCTACAATGTTCTGGATTGGTTGCACAGTCTCTTTCTGGCCTTGCACTAGTTGCCTAAACGGGTTCCAAACCTGTCAACAGATACAGGTCTGAATCCTGTCTTTACAGCTCTTTCCACACAGAGACAAATTATATTTATATATTTACAGCATTTAGCAGACACTCTTTAGCAGTCAGGGTTAAGGCCCTTGCTCAGGGGCCCTGCAGTGGCAACTTGGTGGATCTGGGACTCGAACCAATGACCTTATGATCAGTAGTCGAACACCTTAACCACTGAGCTACCACATCCCACAGAGATACTGGAGACATTTAAGTGGATCGGCCCCTGCACAAGGATGACACAAAATCGTGAAGTGTTACCATATTTTTAAGGGATATGGTGGCCTACTGGTTAAGGTGTTGGACTACTGTCCAGAAAGGTAATGAGTTCGAATCCCATGTCCACCAAGCTGCCACTGCTGGGCCCCTGAGCTAAATGATAAAAATGTAAATGATTGTTTTTATAACTACTTATTTACTAGAAAACAAATGATCTCATTCCTTACATCGAATTGTTCCGATTCTGGAGTTGAGGTGGCTCATGGTGAGTACCCTCACACTCGAGGGCAATTGAGCGGTCCAGGTTTAGTTAACAACCTTCAAGGCACCAGTACGTATACGCCCCCTGAAACCAGGTCTCAGACGCGGAATCCTGCCGACTTCGCCCGCTTGTTGTGGAAATCTGGAGTAAAAAGGTCCACAATTCATTGTACTGCTGCACAACACGACCCAAAGCTCCTTGTGAAACATGAACTTGGAAGGGCCCCATTCATTCGTTACACTGAGTATATACTGTACATATATAATCATGATTAAACCCCAAAATGAAAGAAGGAAACACTTCCATATTGGCTACATTACAACATCTCATCATCTATTGGTCATCCATGAGTCTCTCACTATCTCGTCTCCAGCACATACTGACCCTCTAATATTCTGTAAAAACAATCTCTTGTCACATATACATTACAGCACAGTGAAATTATTATTATTATTTTTATTTTTTTGGAAATATATCAATTTTGGAAGTACATGATACAGCACCCCAGAAGCAGAGAGCATTAAGGGCCTTGCACAAGGGCCCAGCAGTGGAAGCTTGGCAGTGCTGGGGCTTGAACCCTGATCCCCCAATAAATAACCCAGAGCCCTACTGAAAAAGCCACACCTACTTTATTGCGTACCAGCTTCTCATTGTAAAGTTTTCCATCGGTTTCAAGAGTACCCATAGTATTTATACCCACATCGGGTGCATCACTCCACTCACCTGAGCTCACAACGTAAACTTCCACTTCCTAGTTTGACACTGTTACGACAGTCGAGTTAGTGACATCGTCAGTGTACATGGCAAACAATACTTTTCAGGAATATAACTGTAAAGTCGAAGGCACTGAACCCACCCAACTGCTCCCCGGGAGCCGCGGCATAAATGGCTGCCCACTGCTCCGGGTGTGTGTTCACAGTGTGTGTGTGTGTGTTCACTGCTGTGTGTGTGTGTGTGCACTTTGGATGGGTTAAATGCAGAGAACGAATTCTGAGTATGGGTCACCGTACTTAGCCGTACGTAACGTCACTATAACTTATAATCTGAAAGCTCAGATGAAAAGGAAGAAGAGATGCCAGTTTTACCCGAAGCACCTTTAAAGGTAATGTACAAATCAGTGTGAGGTAGCAATTCAGCTAGCTGGTATGCTATAAACATGAGTGTGGAGCTTACGTAAACAGACCATCTGTCTGTATGGTGTAATATTACTTTCTTGTTATTATAGAACTATTACAATCTCATGCAATGTTGCACAATTGTTCAAAGCTAACTTTTTATTGCTCCACCCCCTTTCCCATTCTCACTTAAAAATGCTCTTGTCTCCTTACAAATGTAAATGAAGGGTTTTGTTTGACTTACGGATTTTTATTTGAAACACAACGTAACATTTAGTAATCTGAAGGCTGTCGTGTGAGAGCAGGCCCAGGCTTACTGCCAGTTTGGCCACTGTTGTTATGGTATATGGTGTCAGAACGCTTACGAAGAACAGGTTAAAGTTTCTCATATCACTCTCTCAGCAATGCCTTCCAGCATTTAAAAAAAAAATAAAACTGAATCGGCACAAACTGCCTTCCTGCCAGACCACATTCTCTGAGCACGGGGCATCTAACCAGCCTTGGGATTCTGCAGTAGACTCCTGGGCATGGGGAGGGAGTTGGGGGATCTGGGGGGGAATTAAATATTAAATGCTTGTTATTTTTTTTTTTTTTTTGCACCTTGAAAAAAAAAGAAGAAGACCGTAGATGACTTGCTGACATTCTGAAATGATCCCAAAGCGCAATTCGAAAGGAAGCGGTAGCTTTATAGTATTTCTTTCTTTCATTAATGACATCCAACAAATCGCTGCTGTTATAAAAATAAAATTCCTAGGAAGTTTGCTTGAAATGAGATTTTTGTGCTCTAGGTTTACTGCAGCTGAGCAGAATCCCAATATAAAACATATAAGATTTGCAAGATGCCCTAACAAAACATCCAGTCAATATTACTACATGCAAACAAAACACATGCAGTCAGGTTCCTCTCATCTGGCACTGTGTGTACATGCCTGTTGCGCAGGGTTGCGTGACTGCAGAGAATGAGTGTAAAGGTTCCTGTCCTGCCGCAGGCTAGAGGCGCACCGAGATCTGCTTCTCACTTTTAATCCTTCAAACTCTAAAGACTCCTATGAAACAAAAAATAGTAAAAACAAATGAAAGAAAGGTATCCGAGCGTCGACGTGAGTCTCGAGCGCTGCCTGTCTGCGTGCTGAAGCGTTAGTGGGTCGACGCAGGAAGGAGAAACGTGCGACAGATAACGGTTGGGTCAAATGTTTGGTGGTAGTGAAGCTCGTTTTAAGTGTAGAATTGAATTTTTTTAGACCCGTTGTGAGCGAGTGGTTAAGTGGTTTTCTTCAGCAGCTGTTTACACGCAGGTTTTGTTGTGAGTCAGAACAGACATGCTGCTCCTGGCGGTAATGCTGGAAGATCACAGACTGCTGATTCATTCTGTTGAAATGCAGATCTTGACTTGAAATTACACCGTTACGGATAAAAGAATCAATCTTTTATGTATTTACATTTACAGCATTTAGCAGACGCCCTTATATCCAGAGCAACTTACATTTTTATCTCATTTTTATACAACTGAGCAATTGAGGGTTAAGGGCCTTGCTCAGGGGCCCAGCAATGGCAGCTTGGTGGACGAAGGAATTGAACTCACAGAAGCCCAACACCTTAACCACTAGGCTGTGGCTACCCATATATATATATATATATATATATATATATATATATATATATATATATATACACACACACACACACACACACACACACACACACACACATAAATCAAAATGTGTATATTGACATAAAAAAAAACCCTCTTAGCCATCATTTGCTCAAGACTCTCCAAGGACCCTGAGTACGTATACATACAACTGCCACTAAGACAAAGAGGAGTACCTTGTGAAGGTTAGGTGTGTGTGTGTGTGTGTGTGTGTGTGTGTGTGTGTGTGTGTGTGTGTGTGTGTGTGTGTGTTTAGTCTGTCAGAAAAGCTAAGCAGGAAGGGAGGGACGGCTGGGAAACGTGGAGAACCCTGCTGTTTTCCCGTCCCAGGTGGAGCGTTTCAGGCTGGAGAGGTGTGGAGGGGGTGGTGGATGGGAGGTGATGGGTAGGGCTTGACCCCTGCTGGGCCACTGAGACCTCCCTCACCTGTTGCGCTCGTGTCTGAACAGGCAGGACTCAGGGCTCATTGTGTTCAAAAGCTCTGCCTCTCACCAGGCCCCAAACTCCCAGAAGTCCTTGCTTCTGATCTCCACAGTTCCAAGCACCTCACACCCAAAACAATACGCATGGCAATAAAAAAAAAAAAAAAAAAAAAAACTCCCATCTGGCTGCCTTGACTGGGTGCCAGACAAATCGAAGGCTGTGAGAAAAAAGAGAGGGAAGAAAGGATAGACAGAGAACGAGAGCGTCTGTCACTTGATCTTGGTGCAAATGCAAAACACAGGTTTATGTAATTGGCTGTTTATATAACTGTCTGTATTGGTTTTATGCTCCAAATATCAGTATCTGTATTTAAAACCAAAGTGGGTGTGGCCTACACTAAGTTTTTTTTTTTTTGGAGTAAAATTAAGTATGAACCCAACAGCCAGAAAACCCTGGAGCTAGAAATGCTGTCGCTGTCAGACTGGTCTTGTTTCACATTAATAATTTTTTTTTTTTGTCTGTTCCAAATTTTTCGTTATTTTTCCAAAATATAAAAACTATTATTCTGATTTTAAAACACATCGACAGGCAGGTACTAAGGATGAATAAACAGAAATGCATGAAAGATATGAATGCTGTGTTTTTTAAGTGGCTGCAGGAAGGTAATAAGCTTAAGATGACTTTTCTGGAACGTCTAGCAAATTCCTATTCTAGATATAACCGTCTGACAAAAAAAAAAAAAATGTCGCACCTACTATTCAAATGTGTATTTGTGTGTGTGTGTGTGTGTGTGTGTGTGTGTGTGTGTGTGATACAGATGTAAGTCACAGCCCAACAAGCCTTTAGAATAAGTAGAACACAATGTACGCAATGTACACCTCTAGCAACCACACAAGGAAAAAAGAAAAACCGGGTTAACGTCAGCATGCCAAAAAAAAAAAAAAAGGCAGAAGAGTTTATATCATTTCGAAACCACATTTGGTTTCCATTTCAATTCATTTCATTTAAAATCTACAATAATCATTCAGAATTTTTGAAACACTAAAATCGAACAGAAAGACTCGAAAAACACTAAAATTTTAAATCGGACTGAAAATCACCTCCAAATCCGGTCGTTGACAATCAGGACGATCGATTTGAGTCAATGAGAACACGTGTATGGATTGGTGATGGATGAGCGTATCGGGGGGGTGGGGGTAACCCCACCCTTCATTTACCTGTGATCTGCTTAGGTGGAGGACTCAGCTGCATGTTATGGCATTTCAGGTGCTTTAGGATCGGCCATTGTGTTTCTCAACTGTATGCATGTGACAGCAAAGTGGTTCTTTAAGAGACAAAAATAAGGAAGGCTTTTGTTTGTGGGAACCGGCCTCAGGTGCAGGAGACCTTTAACCCTTACAGCTTGCAGGTGGAACAAAAGGCCCTTAAGGATGAGACAAATTCTCTTGAGAAAACCCACCTAAAGAGTTGTGGGAATTGGCCACAGAATCAATTTAAAACATGCAAAAAAAAAAAAAAAAAAAAACTTTGCTGTTTAGTTAATCATAGTTCCTTTGTGGCTTTTTTTTTTTAATGGAAAAGCAACCACGCTGTCTGCTATCTATCTATCTATCTATCTATCTATCTATCTATCTATCTATCTATCTATCTATCTATCTATCTATCTATCTATCTATCTATTTATTTATTATTTATCTGTTTTATTTTTTTATTTTTTTTATGATTTCTTAACACTTCGCATGTTAAGGCGCATGAGAATATGCGGGCGACATTCATCACGCGTACAGCCAGTCATGAGTCATACTTTTGTTTTATTTCATCAGCCTACAAAGAAGCGCTTATAAAACATCAACACCAGCGAATCTCAGTTTCTCAGACTGTTGATTGATCGTGCATGTCCTCCGTGATGATTTCTCAAAGAAGGCCCATCCTTCATCCTAGTCAGTAAAGACTGAACCTGACTCGGTGACAGGGAACTTCTTCCCGATGAGTGGAGATGCACAATGCCTCCTCTTACCGCTGTATAACAATAGAACCAGTCAGGCATGGGCTACAAAACCAGCTGTGATGTTGGACACTGTTCCTTTACGTTTCTGTAGGGACTGAAAGGACCTACAAACAGATCAGTTAGGATCAGGGAAGTGCATCTGAAATCTAAAATTCCCGTCTGTTTGTAAGAACATGTCTCGTCGAAAGATTGTTCGGGGAGCTCTGTTGTATGGGTCAGAGGTTTACTCCAGCCAGCTCTCACAGTTCTCACAGTTCTCAGACTGACACTGACTCAACACCACCACCAAGTGGTGGCTTTCACTTCACTTCTACACTAAATTCTACTTCTGCGTGCCTGTGGAGTGAATGAATGAGTGAGTGAGTGAGTGAGTGAGTGAGTGAGTGAGTGAGTGAGTGAGTGAGTGAGTGAGTGAGCAAGTGAGTGAGTGGTTAAGCTGGTAAGATGACCTCACTGTACACATAAAACACATCCACTAGGATGAGATTTTTCCATTGCATAGTGCTTGTTATATTCAGAAACCCTCTCTATATATCACAAACTGACAAACAGGAGATAGAACGCTGCTATGGAATGCACTATGAGGCGGTTTCTTGCTGAGCTAGAAAGCTAGAAATCAGCTCATAAACCCAGAAAAAAGAAAGGCAAGAAAACATCGCCCCCGAGTGGACTGACCAGTAAAACCGACGACGCACAACTAACACTTGGTGTTGAATTTCAAGTGACTCCTAGTTTCAAAAGATGGACAGATAACGTCTCGGAGATAACGATTTTAATGGTTAAAGATGAAGTGATTTTAAGAAAGTTAGGACAGACGGAGAAAGTCGTTGAGAGAGAATTTGGTATGATGTCGAATTCCGTCTTCAGTGAATCATCGGTGAATCATTTGGATGTTATAACAAAACGTAAGAGAACCGGAGTGGAACCTGTTATACAGAGTGTCATCCATGTACACTGGGGTCAAAACGCCTGAGGCGTCCTGTACTGTACAGAATATATGGGAATTTTTTGTCACTGGAAATGAAATGAAATGAATTGTTATGGAATGAAAGGTTTGTAGTCTGAGACCACTGCAACTGTAAAGATCAGATATGGACTGATCTTGTAGCACATAGATTAAAGTTGCTAGCTCGGTGTTGTTTGAAACCTGTGACGTCAGATGGTTACTCATGTGTAAGGTCATGTGAGGTTCTTAAAGTTTATTTGTACCTTGGAGAAACTGGAGCCTTAATGGGAGCGGTTATATCGGCGGTGTCACGAAAGCTGAATTATTTAAACAGATTCATTGGTATCAGTCTAAGCCTCATTGTCTTCTAAGTCATATTTACAGACACACTGCAACTAGAAAGGATACCGTATATTTACACGGATACGCAATTACAACAGCGATATAATTGAAGGTAAACAATACAACAGAACAAATAACCACAAAACCTACTGGAGGAGGTGCACAAAGCAACGCATACAAATTTGCATAAAGCTTCTCGCATGTGCAAAGAGACACACAAAAAAAAGTGTGAGCATAAACGGTGTTGGCTTTCTTTCCATCGTGCAAGGGCGCGTTAGTGCTAGAAATGCGATCCCGCTCAATAATTCACGGTAACACCGGAGTCCAATGCCGCTCACCAAAGTGTGATCCGATGCCACTGAAATTCAAAGTCTCGGCCAGGTTTTTAACCTTAGAGATGAAAAAACAGAGAAGCTCAGGATGCTAATTTTTGAGTGTATATAACTGTGTGGGTTAAATATCTGTTGATATCTGTTTTCTTTCAGAGTTAAGATGTGTTAGGACAAATCATTCATTCATTCATTCATTCATTCATTCATTCATTCATTCATTCATCTTCTACCGCTTATCTGAACTACCTCGGGTCACGGGGAGCCTGTGCCTATCTCAGGCGGCATCGGGCATCGAGGCAGGATACACCCTGGACGGAGTGCCAACCCATCGCAGGGCACACACACTCTCATTCACTCACACACACACACACACACTACGGACAATTTTCCAGAGATGCCAATCAACCTACCATGCATGTCTTTGGACTGGGGGAGGAAACCGGAGTACCTGGAGGAAACCCCCGAGGCACGGGGAGAACATACAAACTCCACACACACACACACACACACACACACACACAAGGCGGGGGCGGGCATCGAACCCCCGACCCTGGAGGTGTGATGCGAACATGCTAACCGCTAAGCCACCGTGCCCCCGTGTTAGGACATGATGAAAAAGTGAAGCAGGAGTCACTAAGCAGCTCGAGGTGACGCATCATCGTACAACCTTTGTCTCCGTTTCCGTAATTAAGTCAGAGGGAGCATGTACAGCGGGGCATAAATCTGTCACAGCTGTAACAAAGGTACCCAAACTGGTCATCAATAATGAACGGCAGGGCCAGTGCGTGACTAATGCTCACACATCACAGGCTCTTTGACATAACAGCAAAGAGCCTAATCCTGTCCATAGTGTCTGATGGAAAGCAGTGAACTGAGGCTAAAAATCAAGGCTACTGTAATTCCCACCAGATCAGGATGAAGAACAACAAGCAGATTCTCAGAGTGACCATGTAGTAAATGTTGGGTCTTTAATAAAATATCAGCTGCTGTGTCGAGCACTAAAGCCAATAATCCAAGGTTAACACCAAAGTATTAATTAAGTGCAAATGCACCGGTAGAACGCAATGTTGAACTAATTTACGAGTGACTCTGTTTTCAGCTCTGGCATTCAGGAAACACTGGCAGTGATGCTACCTTTGTTGACTCCACACAAAGTGGTACTTTTACTACAACTGATCTCAGGATGACTGAATGGAAGCGCTGACCGAATGTCCTGAGAGCAACAAGCTATTAAGAGCTCCTCTCCTGCCTTAGCACGGAGGCATACGTAGAGGCACCGAGGCACTGAGGGAGCTTAAGTGCCAGCTTAAGAGTCTGACCTAATGAGACTAATGAGTAGTGTAGTGAGGTCAAACCCCAAAACTGTAAACTGAGGCAGTGTAGTCGTCCAAAATGTTTACCACCTAATGTGTTCCATCTCACGATCCGCAAGTCTGATTTTTTTTATTTAATTTCAGGTTTTACCCCGGATGCCCTACCGGACCCCCCCCCCCCTTTTTTTTTTATCCAGGCTTGGGAACCGACAGTGAGTTAACCCCTCGGTGACTAGCTTGATACCCTGCTAAGGATTTAAACCCAGGATCCTGTAGGAGAACTCTCTCCAATCAATAAACCTAATATACCTGTTAAATCGATCTCTTTACTTCCTTGTTGTCAAGGGCAGACATTTGTAGGGTCGTTTCAGTCCGTAACGATGAAAAGCATTTACTTCAAAGAAGCTTTTAAAAATAGTCGTCTGAAAGGAGACACCTGAAGGACACGTCTCCGAAGGAAAATCTCCCTGAGACGACACGTGGAAGAAACCGGAGGACGTCGTTACTAAACCGAATGTCTCATACGGTATATAAGAGTGGTTAGAGTTCCCTGTTAGAGTAATCATAAGTATCTGTAGTTATTGAATGATTTATTATTAAAATGAATCACTATGTGAATAAGGCAAACGGTTCCTGAGTGGGAAAATGTCTCGTATCCATGTGCTAACCCAGTTCGGTTCGTTCTGACCCCAGTTACATTTGCAGTCTGACAGAAATCTGTCAGTGAGAGTATAAACAATCAGCATGGCTGTAGGATGTCTCTGGTAACTCAGCACCAGAAAAACCTGCTCTATATCAACATGTACGCTATACTGACAAACTGACCTGGGGTCTCACACCCACTTTATCTTAATTGTCATATCAACTGTCCTTGGTTAGGGATTAGCTTAATGGGGGCCTCCATTACATTCATGAACATGAGGGAAAACAGAGGTTAATGTAAATTATTGACACCTCACAGCGAAGCAATTACAACTTAATTACAGCTTTTGTCAGGCAAATGACACAATTGGTAAACGTAGTCTGTAACCTAAAGCTAAGTAAAGCTCCGCCCTGACCATTTGCACAACCTCTACAACATCTCACCTTTTTTTTTTTTCTGTCAAATAGGTATGCGTGAAGCTATCAGTGCAACGCAGGTCTGGAAAAGCTGTGGAGGATAAAACGTAGCTGTGACAGCAGACAGCGGTCACGTGTCAAGCAGCGACATGGAAACAAAAAGCCCACCAACCAGCTTTCCATTTCAATGAGCAGATTTCCAGTAACGATGGGAGAAAAAACTATGCCCATAATGGGAGCGAGTCCCATCGGAAAGCTGGGTGGTAACTGTACATTCCTGGGCTATGTTTTATATGATGTGGGACGGGTTTAGAGCCATTTCTCCGGCTGTTAAACTTAATCTCAAATTTGGAATCCTGTTAAATGGTTTACATGTGTCTTCAGAGAAGATCAGCAGCCATGCTTCGCTCGCCGTGTTAGGAATATTACTGTAATAACTAATGAAGATTACTTTAATGCAAAGTGAAAAGCAAGATTAATTCATCCGCCGAAAAAAAAAAAAATAAATAAATAAAAAATAACATAACAGCAATTTGTCTCGCTTGCAAAATATACATGAATTCACAGGCCAAGCCGAGTATCTCGACATATTATGACCCCAAGCCATTGGAACGTGGGCTCGGTTAAATATTTAAATTTAAATATTATTTCAAAATGAAAGCCCTAGTTTTTTTTCCCTCATGCTTTACGTGTCTGAGGCGTAAACCCCGATAAATTCGGGTCATTGTCAGGGTGCAAAACGTGGCGCGGACTTGTGTATAGTGTGCAGTGTATTCACACGGCCTCTTTTACCACCACCCACAAACTCATGAGAAAAACAAGGCATCTGCCGAAGCCGACATCGGCGGCTGCCCACACACGGGGCGAAAAAAGAAAGGTGGAGGGAAAGAACAATGTGAAGGTGTTGCTGGCTGACGCCGATGTAAGCCAGTGTGGCTCAGGTGAGGCGGGTGCTCCTTTCAGGTCCATCGTCTGCACTCTTCCCGTCATACTGAGAAACTCCCAGTGTGCCTTCAGGGGCATCTCTCGCCAGTAACAGGTAAGCCTGTTGACACATGTCAAATCCCTCTTCTTTCTCGTGTGTGTGTGTGTGTGTGTTTTTAGTTCCCCTCCTCTCCTCAAAGTTTTCGTGAACGTCGTGCAACGCCCTGTCTAAACCGCAGACATCAGAAAAACCGCCCGAGTGAAGCCGGGACTTGTTTGATTGCGCTGCCTCGCAACCTTCGTTGCACACACAACCGCCTCTCCACCTCACAAGAACGCACACACACACACACACACACACACACACACCTCAACCGACGTCAACAACGTCACATGTCCTTCATCTAACAATCCCTGAGGCCTGATCCGGCCTGGGCCAAAGCCATAGCTGAAAAAAGAAAAAAAAAGAAAAAATTGTGAGATGCTGATGGATAAAGGAAAGCGTAGATTCCTAGGACAGGTGTCGGATGCAGAGACTATTTGATCATTTTACATGTGTAGAGCGAGCAGGAAGATGGAGAAAGCAGAGGTGGGAAAGGTTAGACGTGCTCCGTCGTCACGTCAGAAAAAAACAAAAGGCAAGTTCAGAGGAAATAACTAAGAGCTTGTGATAAATATCGTAAGCACGTGTCTAAGCGGCGTGTACCACGGCATCGTCTTCGGATACTCGGTTATTCTAATAAGATGCTCTTTCAAGTCTTTGGTTGAAATTTGAAATTATTTCTTGTCGCATAAGCGAGCGAGTATAATAAGCTCAAGGACAGATGCTAGCGCTGCAAAAGCTAAGCAAGAGAAAATACAGTGAGTCAAGTGAGTGTATCGCATCACTGATCACAGGTTAGCGTTAATCATCACAAACACATTCCACAGGCCATTTGTGCTACAAGCCGGAATATCAGTTTCAGTGCTCAACAGTTAGCCGTGTCTTTTTCTCTTTACCGTTGATTAACATGACTGCTGGAGCAGGAGATTATAAATTCTAGTACTGCCATGGATAAAGGACATGTTACTTAAAAGCACCAGTTGGTCCAGTCTAGGCAGCGCTGCATCAGATACTTGTAAACAAGGCCGTCTTGTATTTCCTGTTGCTTTGCACGAGAGCCTCTTGGCAGCGACTGGCTGGCCTGGCTGCAGTAATGCTTAGCTGCTGAGGTGGAGGAACTTGCTAAAGGAGGGAGATGGAAGGCAGGCAGGAGGCCAGAAATAGGATAAACACCATCATGACTACTAGGACTGTTAGACACTCCATTCAACCTGCAACACTCACAAGACATCTATAACAATCTGTAGCACAGGATCTCTTAAAAAAAAAAGTGCAGGTAAGACCTGAGTAAGTGTTACGAAAGGGTTACACACTTAAACTCGTCATAATATCTCCTCTGCCTCCAAGGCCCAGCTGGGTCAGATGTTTCGTAAATCTAACAGACATCTTGATGAATACCTCAAAGAAGGTTCCCAAAAAATATCTGCAAGTCCATGCATGAAAAAAAAAAATCCTTCTCCCACAATCCACAAGTCAGATACCACGGGTGAGCAATGACAGAAACAATGCTGTCTTTCTAGTTGATTATTTTAAAAGATATAACATGATTATCAGGACGCCTGCTGTTGGGGTGTTGGGGTGATGACAGGTGTAGTGTGGCAGGTGGCAACAAATAAGCAGCTAGACAAAAAGGAAGGTGGTAGCAAAATGGGTAAGACCTGTGAGTGGCCTTCAGACTGGAAGGTGATGAGTTCATATCCCAGACCTGCCAAGCTTGAGACCTTGAGCAAGACCTTTAACCTTCAACCGCTTAGGTGTATAGATGTAGAGTTAGAAGTCACTTTGGAAAAAGGGTGTCTTGTGAAAGGCCCTAAATGTAAATAAGGAGCATTATTAAATGAGAACGGACAAAGAGTGCCCAGAAACACACACTTTCTGGATCGTCAACACAGAACACATTGTGCCAGTGATGACGCTCTTGGCAATCGTCTGTGCCACGTGTGCCAGCAACCACAACTTGCAATACATGGCAAAACCTTTAGGCACAGCAAGAGCTGCACCTGGTGGTAATTCAACGATACTTTTTTTTTTTTTAATGATCGCTGACATCAATGCCCACCATTGACCAAAATAGACCAAGGGGTTTACGTGATGGACGACAAACAACTGAATATTTTGCTGACAAAACTTGCACTTCCCAAGACCTTTAACCGTCAAGGCTAGGATTCTCTTGTAAGTTGCTGAGGATAAAAACATCTGCCAAAATGAATACATGTAGAAAGAACGTGTTCCCGACTGTTCCCTCTATATCCCCACTGGTCTCATCCTAACCCTGCCTCCCTCCAGCTTTAGCTGCCTCCATCCCTCCCTCCGGGTCTGGGGATGCACGGTCTGTAATTGTGGAGTCGCCACAGAACATAGACTGTGATATAAATATCCATTTTTCCTATTCCTGTGAAAATAAAGCCTGCTGTGACAAAAAAGAAACAAGTTCTGGGTCTATTCCAGGTTATTCTCAGAGCCCTGCACCTACAGCATCCTCAGCACTGTGTTGAGCTCAGGAGAATCCCTAGACAGAAAACATACGGTATCCAAACTAGCCTGTCATACTTACAAACGAAATGATTTGAAATCGATTCCCAGAGACACCGAAGGTTAAAGATAGGATCTTTTAAATTCAATTGAAATACTAATTACCTTTTTTTTTCTTTTTGAGTCACCAAATGATGTAACTTACTTTCCCTATTTAACTTCACTGAGTTATTAGCACACCTAGTGGTCAGAAAGAGGAACTGCAACAAGAAGTAATAGAGGCAGATGCTCACTATCCTGTAGGAGCAGCAGACAGGACAGTTAACTAAGGTTTCAGGGTCAAGTTTGGTGCATTATTCGGATTATAATATCGTTTAATTAAGTCTTAATATCTTGAAGGAACCGTTAAAGGAGGCAAATGTTCAAATTTGAATTGTTCGTAATGAATCAGTCATGAATCAGTGTATCGTGTGCATGAGCTCGGGCACTGGTAAGGACTCTAGTTTAGGACACATTGGAACATTAATGACTTCATTTCTTTATTATGTCATAACGTCCTCAATCAGTCAGTGGAAAGAACCTATAAGTTTAATATGTCATATTAAAGTGTTAGCTAGGATGGCTAGGTGGCTTAGTGGTTAGCACGTTTGACTCACACCTCCAGGGTTGGGGGTTCGATTCCCGCCTCCGCATTGTGTGTGTGAAGTTTGTATGTTCTCCCCGTGCCTCGGGGGTTTCCTCCGGGTACTCCGGTTTCCTCCCCCGGTCCAAAGACATGCATGGTAGGTTGATTGGCATCTCTGGAAAATTCTCCGTAGTGCGTGTGTGTGTGTGTGAGTGCCTCGATGCCCGATGACGCCTGAGATAGGCACAGGCTCCCCGTGACCCGAGAAGTTCGGATAAGCGGTAGAAAATGAATGGATGAATGAGGATCATAAGCAGGATCATAAGGCATCCGCTGTTTCACACATTACAGTAAATATTACGTTACACTTAAACAGCGACACATTAAAGTCAAGCTTTTGTGCTGTTCAAAGTCTCCAGCACTGACGGAGCCGGAATAAGGCTCATGATTCATCACCACAAGAAAATGCCGTGACATTCAATGCATGTAGTTTTTCTGTCAAGGAAACACAAACATACTGTATGAGTGAACAGTCTTAATTAACATTTCGGGCGTTTGTCCTTTGCGCTCCTTAACACGAACACCATCACTGTACACACTGCAACCTGTTGACAAAAATATGTATCAAAGCAAGAAGTCTGTCGTGTTGAATATCAACATGCCTGTGGTTGCTGCAGTGCAAACACCTGCCTTATGTGTTTAACACACACACACACACACACACACACACACACACACACACACACACACACACACACACACACACACACTGTAATTATTGTTAAGGTTTTACTGTTTTCTAATGTTTACACAACGCCACAAATGCGAACATCGACTCAAATCAATTTCATTATTATAACACCTTTAACAATGGACTCTGTTACAAAGCTGCTTTACAAAAGTCCAGAAATAAACGTTACAGTATTCAGTTTTTACCGAGCAATCAAAAGCCGAGATGAACGATATACACGTAGAAAGATAGTACAGATATGACGTATACACCTACAGTATATACTGTACAATAACTTTCACTATACAGACGTAGAAATATTACTGCAATTATAGTTATCACTGTAATTATTAGAATGAGGTCATTTAGATGCATTTGTTTTGTGCAGAAATAACACAGGGCACGGAGAAGATCCCTGTTCGAGTCTGTCTGGGATCGGGAAAGGAGTAGGATGGGAAGCTAAAATCCAGGAGGAGGAGGAGGAGGAGGAGGAGGAGGAGGAGGGTTCTATGTGTGGAATGCTCCAAACCCGGGGCTGGTGTTGCGACTCGTCCCAGACTCTGTGCCGTCACCGCTGGGGTCTGTGGCCAGACCTCCCTATGCCAGACCTGCTGGCTCCAGATCCCTCCCAGTGCAGGACCCATAATTACAGCACAACACACTTCTCCCCCAATACACCTCCCCCTCACACACACATACACACATACACACTCTCTCTCTTTCTGTTCTCTTGTCTCACACTGTTAAAAAATGCAAAGGAAAGAGACAGACACTTTTTAATATGAATATTATGCATGAGGTCATTTCTATATAAGATAGCAGGAACTTTAATGTTCACTGTGTGAGACAGGGAGAGAGAGAGAGAGAGAGAGAGAGAGAGAGAGAGAGAGAGAGAGAGAGAGAGAGAGAGAGAGAGAAGTTTTCTTACTGAAGGAAAGCAGCTGATGAATGTAATGTCGAAAGGTTACACCACAGCGTCATGGTATCCTCAAATCAAGTTGCTCACTTTTCTATTCCGGCAGTTTATATTCTTTTACACTCATCGTCGCCATAGTAACACTTCATCCCGTCACAGGGACTGTTATTTGGTTTAGCAAAGAAAGATTTGTTTTATTGTTGACTTTGGGATGTTTACGTTAATGAAAAAGGAGTCTCCTAAAGCTATGTGAAGTGTGTTCACGCTCCACAAATCTCATCCTTTCGACTACTGGTTGCCATGGTAACAACACGATAACTGGCTTCATAATGTGCAGAGCCAAAAAAAAACAAAAAACGGAAACATTCCGGAGGGAGATTTGCGTATAAAATTCAGCAGCACGTACAGTACTAGTTTACTAGTTTATTAGTTCCTGTATCTCTTGACAAGCCGCATTTTATTTCTCAACCGACAGACTTCAGGTGAGATAGAAATCAAGGTCAGATGAGGAAATAATTCTTTCGTAGCTGCGATAACAGATAATCGCGGTTCATGGAATTTTCTTTTAACTCTTTAACAATAGGCATGATGTATTCAAATGTATCCCGATGTATGAGCGAGCCAGACCTGACAATGCTGAGAAAAACCTTCCTTAAGAAGCCACCTAAGCCACCTTAAGAAACTCGGAGGAACCGGAGCGAGAAGGTAATCCATCCTCTTCAAAAGTGTGTTACGCAACATGAAGCCCACCACTGAGTAAAATCAAGACTATATATATATACACAGACACAGCTTATCATATAGCAATAGCAGTCACGCTAAGTGATTAAAGAGAAATCTACCCCACTGGGTGAATTTACAGCCTAATTCACCCTATATACATTTAACATGCACATCTGCTGGACCAGAATACAGCAACCACCGATCAAAGGATTAAATTGTGCATCTGTGAGACTCCGAAGCACAGCTACTTTCTTCTTAACGAGCGGGTGCGTCGTCGCTCTTTCAGTGAAAGAGATGCCAGGTAAATCTTCACGTTCGCTAAGAGCCATAATTGACGTTAAATAAGCAGTACAGTATCTGATGATACTCAGAACTTCAAAGCCAGAAAACCATAGACACAGAAAGGTCTTTCATTGAAAGCTCAAAGTGTCTTTTGTGGTCCTGCCGGTGTCCTGTAACAGAAGATCACATCGTGAACGGTCTAACATAACACAATCTAGAATACGGTGCGGTGAAGGGAGAGAAATTTAACAAGAAAGTGAGAGACGTTGACATCAGGTACGTCTGACACCAAGAGACTTCTAGTGAAATATCTTACTCTGAATATCTTCACTGCTGAATGAAGGCAGAGCGGGTTTATTATCGAGCATGTTCCATAAATCTAAGTCTTCTCAAAGAACACACACACTCTCATTCACTCACACACACACACACACACACTACAGACAATTTCCCAGAGATGCCAATCAACCTACCATGCATGTCTTTGGACCGGGGGAGGAAACCGGAGTACCCGGAGGAAACCCCCGAGGCACGGGGAGAACATACAAACTCCACACACACAAGCGGAGGTGGGAATCGAACCCCCGACCCTGGAGGTGTGAGGCGAACGTGCTAACCACTAAGCCACCGTGCCCCGCTCTCAAAGAATACATCATCCTCTGAAACAGAAATGGGAAAATTATACACTGGATAGTGAGTGGCCTTTTCCTTTTCTTTTTTTTTCCCACTTTCCTTTCTGTGTGTTTCCTTTTTTCCCACCGTTGTAATTTCCTTTTACGCGGCGCTTCCTAAAATAACCTGAACCTAATAATAATCAACCAAAATGCATACAGGAGTTCCTGGAGGTCCTCTTGGGTGGTTTTCCTGGGCTAACTCGGGGAGAACACAGCAGCGACCTCGAGGAAAATTTTTTTATACCTCAAACACTTGAATATTAGTGTAATATTAATCTTGACCTTTTTGTATATCATGAGTGCTTGCACCACACAAAAACTCATTACACTTCTGTATGTCCATCCATATTTATTCTGTATATATATATATATAAGAGGGGCACGGTGGCTTAGTGGTTAGCACGTTCGCCTCACACTCCGATGGTTCGAATCCCACCTTCGCCTTGTGTGTGGAGTTTGCATGTTCTCCCCGTGCCTCGGGGGTTTCCTCCGGGTACTCCGGTTTCCTCCCCCGGTCCAAAGACATGCATGGTAGGTTGATTGACATCTCTGGAAAATTGTTGTCCGTAGTGTGTGTGTGTGTGTGAGTGAATGAGAGTGTGTGTGTGCCCTGTGATGGGTTGGCACTCCGTCCAGGGTGTATCCTGCCTCGATGCCCGATGACGCCTGAGATAGGCACAGGCTCCCCGTGACCCGAGGTAGTTCGGATAAGAGGTAGAGAACGAATGAATGAATATATATATACTTACATACTTATATAAAGACCACACTATATAAACCCTTATTCAGTTACATGTACATATTACTACACCTTCTGTATGACCTCATACCCTTATTTATTACACTGCCACTTGTAAATAAGCCATCTATGCACTTCCTTGTACAATGACAATAAAGTTGAATCTAATCTAATCTAATCTAATCTCTAAAATCTGTAATCTAATCTAATCTATTCTGTAAAGATGCCCGTTGTTAAAAGCGCTACACTGGTAAAACCGAATTGAATTGAACCCGTCGATCTCCTTTGATATGAATTACACTTTGAGGCTTGCGCTTCAAACAAAATATCTGCATTTTGTATTATGGGGGGGGAAAAAAAATGGAGTCTCTTTATGGCTATTTTTTTCCATCTGCATCAATCGCACAGCTGTTTCACTAAAAAAAAAAAAAGATTCATTTTATTTCATCATATCGCTTTAGTGTTTCTACGGCAACGCGATCCTTTTATTACTCATACACTGATGTCTATACACTTAACACGACGGATGTATCGCGCCTCTGTTTAACCTATCGGGTACGCATGACTAAAACGCCATAGTAGCATTACCTCGAGGCAGCATTACAGCACTAATTAGTTTGTTTTTATACCTTTTTTTTAAATATCTCGAACACTGGTACTACATCGGCAGGGTAGAGTGATAACAAGATGTCTTCAGATAAACTGAGTCATAATTTTAATGAAATATAGTTGCATGTGGTAAAGCAGTTATTAATCCCACAATGACATAAATGGTACGTTCTGCATGTTTGACTGTGCTACATAACTACATAATGGCTGTGGCTGTCAAAAAAAGGTTAAAAACGTTCATCGCCGACCTCACAGATGTCTATAGTCTCGATCAGGATGAAATGACGGTTAATTAGCACGTTACTCAATCCGGCTGAAGAACCGTTACCGCTCCTTTGCCAGAACATGAAGGAAATTTGATTTGTGCACAAAGTCAGGTACTTTATTTTTATTAAGACTTTTTCAAGCTTGACTGCAGGTAAATGTGTCTATAAGAGTTTTTTTAATCATCGAGGCGGTTTTAAAATGTCTAGGAGCGGTAAAAAAAAAAAGAGTTTTTTTGGTTGGCAAAAGTATTGGAACATTCATTCATTTTTCTACCGCTTATCCGAACTACCTCGGGTCACGGGGAGCCTGTGCCTATCTCAGGCGTCATCGGGCATCGAGGCAGGATACACCCTGGACGGAGTGCCAACCCATCGCAGGGCACACACACACTCTCATTCACACACACACACACACACACACTCACACACACACACACACACACACACTCTCATTCACTCACACACTACGGACAATTTTCCAGAGACGCCAATCAACCTACCATGCATGTCTTTGGACCGGGGGAGGAAACCGGAGTACCCGGAGGAAACCCCCGAGGCACGGGGAGAACATGCAAACTCCACACACACAAGGCGGAGGCGGGAATCGAACCCCCGACCCCCAAGGTCTGCTGATTGACTTGTTCTGTCTAAAACCTTCCACTTTTTCTACCGATCAAGTTCTTTGTTGTGTTTGGTGTCATTGTCTGCCTTCAGGAAGAAGTTCTCTCTAATTATTTTGGATGCGTTTCACAGACATTAAAGTTTCTGTAGACTTCCATCGTGAGATTCATCACCAATAAAGATTAGTGAGTCTGTTCCAGAAGAGTCATGCCATGCAAGCCCGAGCCATGACACCTTCACGTCACCTTCATGGGTGATCTTGTGCGTTTTAAATGCTGAGCAGATCCTTTCATTCTTCACACTTTGGTCTTTCTGTCATTTTAGTAGAGGTTCATCTTGGTTTCAGATACTTATCTATCTATCTATGTATTTTCTCCAATCTGGCATCGAAAGTCTTTGATACTGTATATGAATCGTGATACTTTCATCTCTGCACTGTGAAAGTTGTTGGTGCTGTCACTGACTATTGTTTTAGGATCCTTCATCACATCTCTAAATGTTTCTCTCATCAACTGCTGTTGTTTTCCTTGGCCAACCTGTTTGATGTCTACCTAATGCTTCAATGCTTTCTTTGTTTTTCGGGACATTCCAAACAACTGTGTACACCTAATGCTTATGCAATGACTAATTAAATTTCTATCGCTTCTCAGCTTCAAAAATGGCAAAAATGGCACTAGTCATCTCTCTGGTCTTCAGAAGTCGAACCTTGGGGCACGAACCAAAAGTAGACATTTGTCCTGTTTCTAATACACATACATCAAGAACTGAATGGTTACCTCCTGCTTAATACCCTTGACAGCTGCTATTGTAACGAGACTCACTCACTCTTGCATTCATTTCCTACTGCTTATTCGAACTTCTCGGGTCACGGGGAGCCTGTGCCTATCTCAGGCGTCATCGGGCATCGAGGCAGGATACATCCTGGACGGAGTGCCAACCCATCACAGAGCACACACACACTCTCATTCACTCACACACTCACACACTACGGACAATTTTCCAGAGATGCCAATCAACCTACCATGCATGTCTTTGGACCGGGGGAGGAAACCGGAGTACCCGGAGGAAACCCCCGAGGCACGGGGAGAACATGCAAACTCCACACACACAAGGTGGAGGTGGGAATCGAACCCCGGCCCTGGAGGTGTGAGGCGAACGTGCTATGGGGTGTTCCTATAGCGTCAAACCATGACTCAGCATCTCGTTCCCTTCTTAGGGAACCAGATAACATACGTAACCTGAGACGTTATCAAAGATTTCATTTATCTATTTACAGTGTGTGTGTGTGTGTGTGTGTGTGTGTGTGTGTGTGTGTGTGTGAGAGAGAGAGAGAGAGTTGAAAGAGGTCTAAAAATGTGTAGCTTTGAGTTGTAGGTCAAAAAAAAACCCACTGATGTCTGCTGAAACAGAGAGATGCCCATGATCTCATTTGAACCAAAGTTTCCGACAGTACAGACTCTCGTGCTGAGGTCTGAACATAGTCTGCTGACACACAGCCCCCGTACTTCTCTCCACGATCTCCCCTTACACATATCTATCAACAGCGGCAACTAACGACTGTTTATATAGGCATGGAAAGGAAAATCCTAACCATTAAACCTAAGCAAAAGGTATGCGCACTAAAAATCTGGCATCAAAAAGAAACTAGATGCTGATTTATGTTTTACGGTTATTTGTCGAGACTGGCTTATTGGTTTTACTGTTGTTGAAGCATGTGCACTTTTATAAATGGAGGAAACTGTTGGTTGGAAGGTATGAAGGCTCTCACGGAGTGACTTGAGACGAGTGGTGACAGCATGTGAAAACGAATTACAATGACATTCCCAGGCATCATAGCTTTTATCCAGTCAGCTCAAAATATCAAGCAACTAGTGATCCCTTACACATCATCATCATCATCATCATCGTTGTCGTCGTCATCATCATGATCGGTGTATACAGTACACTGCACACACTCGTGGGTGGCGCTGGACATGCAGGTCTCTGTAAATAGATCAGGAGCAACCCTTCTATTTCTCCAGCCCAGATTTCCTTTTCTGAGGTCAGCACAAGGGGATGGAAGTGCTGTGCTGCAAACCTCTAGTCGCCATGACAGACCGCAGCAGCTACTCCCGGCGCACTTCAAGGAGTCGACAGCACTGACCGAACGGAGAGTCGTCCAACTAAACCTCACTCTTGCCCCGGAGACTCGATGGGGCTGCCACAGCCAATGCAGACTCTCTGTCACCATGTTTATAAGCGAAACAAAATACACCACGGTGTCTAGTAGTGGTAAGTTATGGCGACTGAACCCATGTTGTAATCACAAAGACCTTTCACCACTCATCTCAGCGTCTTCATTAACGTTACCCGCGGCTCAACTTTTATAACACAGCGACACAAAGTGTTAACGCAGGATAAACGGAGTGTACACGAGAAAGGAATTAATACATGCCACATGACAAGGCGAGAATTCTTTGGGATGCAGAATACAAGGCTGAAGTGTCAGAAGGTATAAACAGACCCTTTTTTTTTTTCCGGGGATTTTTTGTTAGTTTTAACTCTACACTGTTCTATTTTGTTATGTCAATTTCTCGAGTCTTCTGAGGGCTCCGCATTTCCTTTTCCTGTGGTTTTCGCAGGCAAGAAAAGCCAAACCAAATGTAGATGCTGAGCTGCAAGCCAAGGAACTGACTATACTGGACAGGCAAAAGCACCGGAGGCAAATCCAGCTCGTTTATTCATATTTATTTATATATCTTGGTGGTTTTGCGCTTGGCGTCCCAGACTCGCAGACCCCAGGGTGTATATTCTCACCAACAACATGGACAAGGACGGATGAGAAAGGCTTTATTATTATTTATTATTGGCCAAGAGTGACCATGCTAGTGCAAATTCCATGTGGGTAAAAGAGACATGCTGACTGTATAAATAACGTCCGTCCTGTACATGACAAATAAGGACTATTTTGTCCCTAGAATTCGTAATTAAGTCATATCATCCCAGCTACCTCACGCTAAAGATATGATATCCTCTGGTTCACTGCACAGATCACCCATGTCGATGTTTCCCAATGTAATGACCTCACTGTCGGCTAAGCGTATGGAACCAATTTAAACACATTCCCTTCTCTTCCTGTGTGAATCGCTCCACATCTGGGCACACCTCCAGCTCAATCACGAGCACATCCACTATATCGCAATGGGACATGGGATTCGGGTGGGGTTCAGGAACCTTGAAAGCACGATGCAGGAGAAAATATAATAGTAAATTACACATCACGTATGGGGGCGGTCCCGGTCTTCGATTCTCCGCCCACCGGTGTTAAAACGAACCGTCTGATGGACCGATAAGATGACGACAGTCATCAGGATATCGCCGGAGATCCACGCTTTCTGTCTGTACACACATCAGACCAGTATAGTCAGACATTTTTAGTGATAACTTCAATAACTATAACTAAGTGTATATATGTTAAGTACACAATTCTCTAATGTTAAGTTATGCTAAGTTACACATATACTACTAGATTCTACTTGTGGCGTCGGTTAATATCAGAGATTTCCACTATATGGACCATCGCATCCATACTATATGTGTTCCTCAGGGCTCTCATGTTTTGAAGACAGATGACACAAGCAAACCACCCCCCCCCCCCGACATTTTTAGGGACATAATTGAGGACAATGTCCCGTTCCAGGGACGAGCTGTTTCGTGTTGAGGTTTTGTTCAATCCCACCATCGAAAATACCCTCTCTGATGAATATGTTTTATTTGCATTGCTTGTTGCATTAAATCTTACCCAGATACAATAGTGCTATTTTCTGATTGGCTGTTGTGTAGCCTCTTTTTTTTTGATATGCTGATAAGTGTCAGGCTCGACTAAGAACCGAGACGCGCTTGATTCCCGCCCGGTTCCATAGAGACGGCGGTGCGGACCGATACGTTTTGGGCGCTGCGGCTTATTAAATATGTGATAAATAGTCAAAAAGTTTTTCTGCGTGAGAAATATGATGTGTGGCGGAAGAGCGTGAGAAAAGTCCCAAATGCGTGACTGTCGCTCTCAATGCTTGACACTTGACAGCCCTGGTTCCTTCTCCACAAAGCTTGACACAAACAGCTGTATAGACTTCCCTTCACTGGAGCTAAGAGGCCTAAACCTGTTCCAGCATGACAATGCCCCTTTGCCCTTTGGGATGTTCCTCTTTGGTGGTCAGCTTGGCCATATAGTGTATATGTTAACTAGCATGCTCATACTAGCATCACTCCTTTAAATACGATATAATCAGAGTAACCGTCAGTATATCGTTGTGTAGAGACGATCAAATCGTTATGTCACACAAGCCTAGTCTGTACCGTGTCACTCACGTTACCCCTTCTTGTCAGTGTAAGTGTTGTTTATTTACCACAACGGTGTGTCAAAACCAACCAGACATTCTGGCTAAAGCTAGAAATCTGTCTTTTACAAGACGACAACGAATGACGCAAGAGTCTGAGTGGGATTAAGCTGTCTGTGATTTTCTGTTTACCGATTAAAAGCGTATGCTATAGGCAACTAGGTGCAAGAGATTAAACAGCAGACGGAAGAAAATCAGCTGACGGAAGTAGAAGAGCTTTGAAAGAACAGAAAGAAAAAGATCAGGAAAAACAAAACATGCAAATGAGAGACGAGTTCTTTGGCATTTGAGTGACACTTTAGCCTGTGGGTCTACACACGCACACACACACACACACACACACACACACACACACACACACACACACACACACACACACACACACACACACACACACACACAGAGCTCATTCTTTAGCCTGCTCCCA
This sequence comes from Tachysurus fulvidraco, assembly GCF_022655615.1. Lineage (NCBI taxonomy): Eukaryota > Metazoa > Chordata > Actinopteri > Siluriformes > Bagridae > Tachysurus > Tachysurus fulvidraco. The sequence goes on from NC_062525.1 coordinate 24,836,577, forward strand.
CAGGCCCCTCTGGTCACGTCCGTTGCCAATCCGAGGCCCGGTGCTGAGAGGTTTCACAGAGCCTTGGCTCACACACTCGACCTTGCTGCTACACACACCGCGGCTTCAAGGAACAGCACTCTCAGCAGCTGGCAGAGCTGCCGTGGAAAATTCGAACGCACCAGGAGGGATGCCAAGGAGGTGTGGATGCAGAGCGATTCGGCTGTATGGCTGTTCACATTCTTGGCATCTCTTTCTCGTCTTTCTTTAAGACGTTAAAGAAGCAGGAAGCAGACCGACAATAAGCTACGGCTCATATTTCAAAGGACCATCAAGGTGTGACTGGGTAATTTTCAGCATTCCTTATGGCACATTGCCCGAGTTTTTCTCAGCAGTCGTGACCTCATTAAAAAAAAAAGTGCCAGCTGACAATAAAACACAACGTGTATTAAGTAGACCTACTTACTATAACAATGCATTATATAATATACACAGCAATTAAAGTGGTTTTGAACGGTGCAATTAACCTTCGATATGTGACGTCCTCGGTCTGGCTAATCGCGTGACGTACTCAGACGGCGAACACGATGACATCTCACCTGACATGCTCGGCTGCATAATAACAGGCTGTCCTATCAATGATGGGCCTAATGTGTTTATTTACCCTGTAATCGCTCGCCTTTCACACCACCATAATGACAGAGCGCTCGGGCGATCCTGCCGGATCACACCGAACGTCGAGCACACAGCCGGAGCGATGTAGGAAATCCAGAGAAAGGTCACGATTAATATATCGTTCAGGAGCCTTCAGGCAATTAGTCGATATGTGTTAATTATATAAAACTATTTTAAACGTTTATTGTTTATCCCAGAGTTAATAAAGATAATACGTTTATATAACTGTCCTTGGTTTTAGACAGGTCAAACTAGGTTCCTTTAAATATATACATAACGCTAATTCCTTAATCCCAGTTGTTGTACTACTACTACTACTACTACTACTACTACTACTACTACTACTACTACTACTACTAATAATAATAATAATAATAATAATAATAATAATAATAATGGGGGACATGCTGGCTTAGTGGTTAGCACGTTCGCCTCACACCTCCAGGGTCGGGGGTTCGATTCCCACCTCCACCTTGTGTGTGTGGAGTTTGCATGTTCTCCCCGTGCCTCGGGGGTTTCCTCCGGTTACTCCGGTTTCCTCCCCCGGTCCAAAGACATGCATGGTAGGTTGATTGGCATCTCTGGAAAATTGTCCGTAGTGTGTGTGTGTGTGTGTGTGAATGAGAGTGTGTGTGTGTGTGTGTGTGTGTGTGAGTGAATGAGAGTGTGTGTGTGCCCTGTGATGGGTTGGCACTCTGTCCAGGGTGTATCCTGCCTCGATGCCCGATGACGCCTGAGATAGACACAGGCTCCCCGTGACCCGAGAAGTTCGGATAAGCGGTAGAAGATGAATGAATGAATAATAATGCAATTCGGAAATGAATAAAGAACTTCATTCAGTTCAGTAAAAGGAATCAGTCTAACCGAATCCCGTGCAGTTTATGGAATAAAGGAAGGATAACATAGAAAATAGAGATTCATTAGAAAAAAAAGATGCTTTTCTGAAAGGTGGAGCTCACTGAAATCTTTAAGAGATTCGAAGTACGATAAAATGAACAGGAATCTTAGCTATAAGTGAAAAGAATAATCTCTGCGCTCAAAGATTACAAAAAGGGTAAACATTTGTCACCGAAGTATTTACAAAAGGATTTAGAGACTTGTTAAAACAAGTTGAAACCTCAGGTCATAATTCATGATAGTTAACGATTTGAATGATAATTAATGATAGTTAATGAGTCTTTTTCTTTCACCCTATTAAAAAAAATTAAACAGCAGGCTGTAGAGAAAGTGGCTGGAAGACGAAGCTTGCGTGTGGTGTGGTGCGGTGTGGTGCGGTGTGGCACTGCTCCGGCCCATGAGGTCACTTTATAAAGCTGAAGACGCAATGATGTAAAGCTCCAGGAACACAATAATTACAGGTGCAGACAACAGAGTCTGGGGTTCTGTGGTCAGTCGGGCCGATGATTCAGCCGGATAAGAAGCTGCCCAGCACGCACACTCACTGTAATGCCTTTGTGTCCTTTTTTTGACTTAAGACGTGCATGTAAACAGACCGTGACGACACGGCCGCTTACGACGGCTCTTCGGAAATCTCACCGGAGACGTCCGCTGACAAAACGTCCCGCTAATCAAACAGGCCTTTTTATTTCTGCATGACGGAGACGCTTCAATGGAAGACGTGGCTGTGAAGAGCGGGAACTTAAAATCCTTTCAGTATTGTGCATGCGTGTGTGTGTGTGTGTGTGTGTGTGTGTGTGTGTGTGTGTGTGTGTGTGTGTTTATACTGTTAGTGATAGAAGGTGTACTCCAAAAAAAAAAAAACATTGCCCTGGTCCTGTTTGATCTCCACAGGAGGGTTTAAGGAATGGCTCCTCTCTAATCTTCCCTGTCTGTAAACCAAGGGCCCTTCAGACAGAAGCTCGGCAGGGATGTAAACACCGGGCGAGACACGCCGATGGCAGCACCGTAACATGCTTTCCATATAGCGCACGAAGCACAAACTCCACTCACTTTCAGACGGAACGGGAATATATAGACATAACATAAAGCCGTAGAGGAAAACATCCCCGTAAACGTCTGTGTACACGGCCGAGAGCCTGCGTACTGTACACACGCCTCCACAACAAAAAGACTCGTTATACCGTGCTTATTATAATGTTGTTGTTTTTTTTTTCCTTGTCTGTTTGCGCCGTCTTTATTTACACCGGCGTAGGTGCTGTGTGTGTGTGTAGGGGGGGAGTGGTGGTGGTGGCTGGATCGTCTGGCTTTGTGTGTTGCATGCTGTCTTTCGTTTTTTTTGTCGGCGTATTTAAAGCGTCTTGGCATTCCAGAGAGTTTAAAAAAAAAAAAAAAAAGATCTTTGAAGTGTCGCGCCGTAACTTAGGTGTGGCGAAGCACATAGCTTTAGGCTGACTGTAATCACCAGAAAGCCGAGCTGATGTGTTACTCGTATCAAGTTCGACAGAATATAAGAAGCTCTGAGAATGCATGTAAGAGCAGCCATTTAATAATATATGTATGTATATATGTTAAAAAGAGTGTGTGTGTGTGTGTGTGTGTGTATATTCTGTATGTGTATATGTGTATATGTGTGTGTGTGAGTGTGTGTAGTCTGATCGTACTTCCTGTCTCCGTTTCTGCCGGCCCACATAGACAGCGAGAGAAGTTTGGGCGGACTGCAGGCCACATGACATTTCAGTGCTCTTGCAGAGTGATGTGTTCACTCCCTCCCTCCCTTCCCTCCTTCTCCTGCCCTTCAAAGCTTCGACATGTCATCTCCCACCACAAAAACAGAGGTGGGAAGACTCACTGGCGCTACTGCTGCCTCAGGGCGTCTGGCACTAAAGCTGCCTGCAAATACAGCAGGCAGAGGAGGAGAATGAAGAAAAAAAAATAATAAAAAAATACTGGGTGTGTATTAAACAAGGCTCTTAAAGCCTACGGCACCAAACCGTGGTGGAGCGAGCGCATGTTTGTGTGAGTACGCAAGCTATATAGGTGGCAATCAAGGTAAAAGGCCTGGAATTGTCAGAGGACAACTATGTAGTATAAAGTTGAGAAAATATAAAGGCTGCACTTCCAGGTTCGATCGGCCCAATTTCAGTAAGACAAACTGCTCGGAAAGGTGCCAAAGACATACGTCTGTGACCTCGACGTGCGTGCGTACTGTACGCCGTTCTGTCGTAAGGCCGCACGGATCGTCATTAGAAACCATGACGACCGTAACGACTCTAGAGCGGGTCGTTCTCATTCTCGGTACGTAAAGCTCTGACACTACCTGAGGAGACCGCTAAGCTTGTGGCTTTGGCATTTCCCAAAGCAGACAAAGTCTAAACTGTCACAGATACAAAGTAAGCAAATTTTCCCAATGGAAATGCAGAGGACGCTCGGTCTCAGGACGTGCATACGGTATGAGAACTTAATCAAATAATCCAGTAACCAAATTCTGGTAAATAAAGGCCAAAGAAAACAAGACTTTGTCACGGTACGGTACGCCTTCGGTGTGTTTGTCGTCTGAATTGATTCGCAGTGATAATAAATAAATAAATAAATAAATAAATAAATCCTGAAAAAGATTCTTGAACCATCCTTTCTGATTCTATCCCTGGGTACCTGGGACACAAGGCAGGGGACACTGGACACGGGTGCCAACTCATCACCAGGCACAACCACACACACACACACACACACACACACACTCACATTGCCTGCAGTTTGGACGATGTCGATCAGTCTACAACTCATGTATTTGGACTGGAGGAGAAAACTGTGGAACCCATTGGAGAACCCAAATGAACCAGTGTGAGAACCAGTCATGCTAAGCACTAAGCCCCGAATCCTGAACCTACTGTAATACAATGGAGTTCACAGTATGCATAATAAGTACCTGCTTTATCCTGGTCAGGGTCGCGGTACAAGAGGGCATCAAAAGACGCCACTCCATCACATGGCATCGCATGTTTCTGGAGAAAACCAGAGAGCCCAGAGGACAACCACAAACGGATACAGGAAGAAAGTGAGCAAATCTCTTGCTATGACACGGCAAAATCTAGATATGGTGTGTGTTTGTCTGTTTGTTTTTGTCTTCTGAAGACAAAACTGTAGCCTGGACAATCTGTAATACTTAATATTTTTGCAGAAGTTAAAAAAAAAACCTAAAGTTTGCAGGTTGTTAGTTTGTTTAATACAGAAGATGTTTTCATGCTAATTTTGATGAGATCCTGATGTCTCCTGCTCTCTGGACCTGCCTGATTCATCTGATCCATCCTGATGCCCTTCTTCTGGTTGGAGTCTCGTCACTCGGCGGAGGACGAGGACTTGAAGAGTCTGGAGATACATGAGATTGCTGTGAATGGTACAAACACGCACGGAGAGGAAAACGGAAATGATTCGTAATCGAACTATACGGTGAGGATGAGGATGGCTTCCCTTTTTTGAGTCTGGTTCCTTTCAAGGTTTCTTCCTCATGTTCATAGTCTCAGGAAGTTTTTCCTCACCACCACCATCACCTCTGGCTGGCTCATCAGGTTTCATCCTGATATTATGTATCTCCAAATATCCATTGTGTTAAAACTCACTCACTCACCGAGCTTCTCGGGTCACGGGGAGCCTGTGCCTATCTCAGGCGTCATCAGGCATCGAGGCAGGATACACCCTGGACGGAGTGTCAACCCATCACAGGGCACACACACTCTCTCATTCACTCACACACTCACACACTACGGACAATTTTCCAGAGATGCCAATCAACCTACCATGCATGTCTTTGGACCGGGGGAGGAAACCGGAGTACCCGGAGGAAACCCCCGAGGCACGGGGAGAACATGGTAACTCCACACACACAAGGTGGAGGCGGGAATCGAACCCCCGACCGTGGAGGTGTGAGTCGAACGTGCTAACCACTAAGCCACCGTGCCCCCTTGTGTTAAAACTGTATACAAATAGATAAAATAGATAAAATGTATTTGAACTCAGCACTGATATTTGTTGTGGCTCAACTGGTTAAGGCTCTGGGTTGTTGATCGGAGGATTGGGGTTAGAAACCCAGCACAGCCAAGCTGCCACTGCTGGGCACTTGAGCAAGGCGCTCAACCCTCCCTGCTCCAGGGGCGCTGTATCATAGCTGCCCCTGCACTCTGACCCCAACCTCCTAAGTTGGGGTATGTGAAGAAAAGCATTCCACTGTGCTGTAATGTATATGTGGTGATAATAAAGGCTTCTATGCCCTCTGTTCTTCTTCTGTTCTTCTCAGAGAGCTGGCAGCTGAGCACGAATCCAAATATTGTTACATAAATTAATGCCTCCAGCGCTAAAATAGCTAAAGTTCAAAAGATATTTAATGGCATTATAATCCCAGCAAATGACACTTGCTTTTTAATTTCTGTGAAAGTGGGGCCTTCAGGCTCGCGATAGCAGAGTACTGCACTGACTGTGGCTTTTATTATCCGTAGCTGCTTTATACTGATCAGGGCTGCGGTGGGTTTAGAGCGTAACCTGGGGACACTTTGGGGAACGTGGACCTGCTAGTTCACCTCGCCGGATGTTTCTGGGGGACGGGATCAAACCTGGTACATGGGAGCTGCTACATCTGAGCCGCTGAGCAAGACCTTTAACCCTCCGCTGTATAACTAAGGAAGTTGTGGTTAGAGAGTTTGACTCCAAACACGAAGTTTGTGGGTTCGAGTCTCAAGCCGGCTACGAATCCCCACAACTGCTCACCGGGCGCCGCAGCATAAATGTCTGCCCACTGCTCCAGGTGTGTGTGTTCACTGCTGTGTGTGTGTGAGCACTTTGGATGGGTTAAATGCAGAGAACGAATTTCGAGTACGGGTCAGCGTACCTAGCCGTACGTCACGTCAACTAAGATAAACGTACGTCTTCCTGGATAAGGGCGTCCGCCAAATATTGTACAGTAAATGACCCCATGTGGACATGAGATCACTGCTACATGCTTCATTTGACATTTTATTTCATATTTGTATTATTTTCATAAGAAAAAAAAAGTGCTCACTGGGAACATGAATGTTTTTGCCATGCAAATCATTAGCGTGTTAATTCTTTTCAGTAAAATGACAAAATGGTGGGGGGTCAAAAAAAGAAAATAGAGATGCTGAAAAAACAACAACAACTATATCTTAATTAGAGGAGGAATAAAAGGAGACGAAGAAAGAAAGAAAGAAAGAAAGAAAGAAAGAGAGAGAATTCAGGTCACCCAAAACGTTCCGGCTCCCACAGCTCCAAATCCGACTTAAAGAACGTGAGAGCGTTGTGAAACGTGAATTGGACGGTTCTCTGTGATCTGGTATGCTACACCCTCTATTGTGACAAATCGGGACTTCGTTTCAAACATCTAAACGTGCCACGAGAGATCAGGAACATCTCACATAACATGGTGGTGATAAGGTTTTGGATAATATAGCAGATGTAAACCGAGGCGAACGCTCACCGCAAGAAATATAAACTATCTGCTTAACGTGTGAAACAACTGGCAGAGAAGCAAGAACTCTGTGTGTGTGTGTGTGTGTGTGTGTGTGTGTGTGTGGGCATGCTATTACCTCATGGTGGCTATCAAATGTCCCCACAATGACAGGAATATCTGACAGTTTCAATCTTTAGCTCACCCCTAAGAAGAAAACACAAGGAGAAGCTACAGCTTTTATTATATGAGCAAAAATGTCTCATTTGGGTTCCTGAGATTAAAAAGACTTTAAATGCACAGCATGGACACATTTTTTTTGTCCTCGTAGACACTATTACTTTAAGCAATAAATATTTCCTTGTCGTCTTCAAAGGTCAAATGCACCTTCAGGAGTTACAGTATCTGTCATCTCTTTTCACGGAAAATACTCTCGGCTCTCGGAATACGGATGTACGAGATATATAAACATATGGATGTATAAAATCTAAAGCTAATAACCATGTGGTATAGGGATGTTGTAGCCTAGTGGTTAATAAGGTGTAATAAGGACTAACGATAGGAAGGTTGTGAGTTCGATTCCTACGTCCACCAAGCTGCCGCCGGCTGGGCCCCCGAGCAAGGCCCTTAACCCTCAATTTGCTCAGTCGTATAAAAAAAACCAATGAGATCGAATGTAAGTCACTCTGGATATACAGTAAGGGCGTCTGGTAGATAACGTAAACGTAACAAACAAACAAAAGCAAAGACGTCTATGTGACCTTTAAAGGAAGGAGTCTCCAGTGTGAGGGATTAGTAACAAACTGGAAGTTTTTGTACATCGAGGTGAGATGTTTATTAATAAAAAATATTAGAGATAAAAGAGTGGCTGAGTGAAAAGAACTGACTAACTCACTTAACAGGACTTTCCACGACCTTTAACATGACTGTAAATGTTTTTCATGCGCTCATTTACATATTAAAAATGATCAATGTCGATAAACCGCAGTGATATAAAAGCAATAAAACACTTTTTGGAACTCGTGATTAGAAAATTGTAAAATAAAAAGGAGAAACTTTGCATCGGGCCACATCACAACATCACGCAGTGGTTTATTCTGCTCATAACATCTGCTCATATAAGACAAATCATAGGATTCGGTCCTAATCCTTTATTGTTTCTATGGTAACAGCTATAATAGTAACAGAAACCAATTAAAACACTTTGATTTCTGTCTAGATTTAATCCTTAAACAATTAAAGGGTTGTTGTTTTGTTTTTTTTAAAGCTGTAGGTGATATCGGGTGATGACCTCGAGACAGAAATCTAAAATATTTATCCGTATTTTATCAGATCTTATTTAGCGAACAAATGTTTTTTTTTAAATTTGTGAAATTGTGCATCTGTAAAGTCGCTCCAAACACTTAAAGCAAAGTGAGAAAAACGAGCGGAGAGATAAAAAGAAGAAAGGAAAAAAAAACTTTTCAGTTAATAACTAAGAGAAGACTGCCATCCAGTGGTAAGGTAAAATATAATATAAAATAAAATAAAAACCAACCATGCTTTCTGATGTGTTTAAATATATTGGCACCCTTAGAACTTTTTATATCCGAACCTTCCACTGATCCAGGTGTCGGGATGAAACACCGTGTGTTATGTATCATATAAAGCATCACTTCTGGGTCACATTAAGGTAAAAAATACTCAATTAGAGCTCAAATAGAGCCGCGAGATCTTTCGGTTCATCGGGACTTTTGGTTGAAACTTGTCCCACTTCCTTGCTCGATGCAAATGCTTGTGACAATGAGGACAGACGTATCTAAAGATGCTAATTAAAGCAGGAACATCAACAAAGATGAAAAGAGGTGAAGCGAGGAAACGAGAGTGATGATGCCTTGCCCTGATGGAATGCACCCGAGCTAACAGGCTTTAGTTAAAGCCGCAGCGGGACCTTTCAGGTGGCCTGTGGAATGGACGCCCTGAGGTGTCATGGGTGGGGAGCCTGGGGCATCATGGGTGGAGAGCTAATAAGGTATTGGTAGGTCGAGAGCAGCTAGTTAGACTGGAGTTGTCCTTGAGGACGGGCTTAGCAATCAGCCTTCACACGCAACACAGGAGTGACTTGAGGCTAGTGGCGATTTTTTTAATAAACAAACAAACAAACAAACAAACAAACAAATAAATAAATAAAAATTTCTCAGATACTATTTTGACACATACAATAAAAGTATTAGGCCGAGAAAAATACGCTGCATGTTCATCATACGCAAAGTGTGCTAAGACCTACGACCTAACACCTTTACGCAGAAATCAACCAGAACGCGATAACGAACAATTTCACGTAAAGGGATTCGAGATATCCGATTAACGTTCCTCCTAAATGCTACGTTTCCAACATCAGGTCTCGTGAGATGATACTAAAACAATATCTTTATTGACACGCAGCGAAGCAGCTTTACAGAAATCCAGATACGGTTTAAAACGAATGTCTATTTGTATTTGTTTTGCAGATTCATTTAAACCGAATCGGAATCCGAATAACGTGTAAATCGTCTCGGTGTCGTTATTCGTCGAATCTTTTGGAAAATGCATATAAATCTTGTTATATGTAAATTACGGTATCGAGCGCTTAAAGAATACCGAGACGCATTGAAAACTTTGACAGATCATTTGACAGAGATATACAAATAGTTTTGCTTCAACAAACAAACGATATCGTAATTTCACAAAACCGGATTTTCCAGATGTGCGACGAATCGTTTCGCCGGCTCGTACTTTTGACTTAAAGGTCATTAAGAGACACTTGAGCACAAATACATCTGATATTGTGAACAAACCTCTTTTTTATTTCCCTCTTTAAAGAATTCACTAGGTGTGAAACCCAGGAACAGAACTTACACACTGATGGTTCTGGTTAATATCCACTGAATAATGATTTATAATAACAATATCTATAACTATAACTATAACTATAACTATATATATATATATATCGTTTGAATTCATTCTGCTGGACCTTTAACTTCAAACACTGCTTTGGTGCTTCCAAAGGAAGTCCACATGGACCCATAACAGGTGGCGTAAGACTTACAAACCACTTTACGTTCTTTAATAAAGCCTCGGAGTCGTGTTACGTGACATCAGATAAGTAGCTGATGAGGTGATTAGTCTTAACGAGGGGGTTTAGTGAATTTGTTCTCGTTAAGATAACAGCGATGGCTGATTGATAAGTGTGTAAAGGGTCTTCCTTGTGAAGATGGATCAAGATTCAGAGTTTTATACACACACACACACACACACACACACACACACACACACACACATGTACAAATACTGGCACTGAGCCCATATGACAGAGAAGACGGCTGAAATATGGAGCGGTGAGAGTAGAATAACACAATAAGACAGCAGCAGGTGAGTCGAGAACAAGTCCTGAAGGCTCACTCCCTCAGGTGAAACTGAAATACTGTAAACACATCCATCCTCTCTTTGTTCCATTAAATCCCCCCATTTACTGACACACACTCACTTTATTTTGTATTTTTTATAATATCTAGTATTACAGTATACAGTATTTTATTAGGTCTGTGTAACGCAAATGTCTCCTCGGAAAGTTCTGGATCGTTCTGACTGTAATGCAATCAAAAGGTCCTTAGTATTAGTTTAGGGGTGTGCAAACTTCTGTACCTACGATATTGTAGGTTTATTATAATTCTTGTGTTTTTCCAATTTTTATACATCTGTCCTTTAGATCACATTAAAAAAAAAAGTCATTTTAATTACAAACAACTTAAATCATGGCAGCTTTTACGTGGTCTTTACATAGCTAATGATATTTACTCCCATAGCGACTTGAATTGGACTAAGATCTTTATTTATTTATTTATTTATTTATTTATTTATTTATTTATTGCCTCAAATAGTAAAGCTTACAGCAGGGGGCACAGCTTTTTCTTACAGACCCTCACAGTTATCAAACAGCCTTCCATTTAATGTTCAGGACTCCAGACACAAGGGGCACGGTGACTTAGTGGTCAGCACGTTCGCCTCACACCTCCAGGGTTGGGGGTTCGATTCCCGCTTCCGCCTTGTGTGTGTGGAGTTTGCATGTTCTCCCCGTGCCTCGGGGGTTTCCTCCGGGTACTCCGGTTTCCTCCCCCGGTCCAAAGACATGCATGGTAGGTTGATTGGCATCTCTGGAAAATTGTCCGTAGTGTGTGAGTGTGTGAGTGAATGAGAGTGTGTGTGTGTGCCCTGTGATGGGTTGGCACTCCGTCCAGGGTGTATCCTGCCTCGATGCCCGATGACACCTGAGATAGGCACGGGCTACTTTTGGACTATAAATGAATCGCCGAACGATAGTTATCAGTGACACCATAAATCATTTGAGCATTTATAATAATAAAAACTGTGACTTGTGCAGGTATGTTGCCTGACTTGAATTCAATGGAACAGCCTTGGGATATTTTGAAGAAAAGAAGAACGGAAGAACACCTGTTCTGAAATTCGTGCAACATCGCCATCCTCCATGATGATTAAAAAAAAAGTTGGAGAACGAAAAATATAGAACTCTAAACCGTTTGCTTTTTTTAATGTGAAATCTAATGCTCTACTGTCGAACTTTGACCGATGTCATGACTGTACGTTAACCCGATATTGACTCACTTGGCATTTCGGCGATATGACACACTGACTTCTTTTATGTACAGCACGTGTCGTCACTGCAGGAGAACATGATCCCTGATGATTGCAATAAGCTAATTGCGATTGCCGAGCGCTTTTATGCGTCAATCAAATGAAAGGCTTCTCCTTTACGGCAGGGAAACACCCCAACGGTATTAGACATGACATTAATTACATCTGCGCTTTGTCAGGAAGCGGGATGAAATACTTACTTGTTAGGTGTTTCCCACTTCGCTGCAAAATCAGAAGCACTTCATGGATTATATCAATTATACAATTATTATAAGAAACAGATCCTATACACTGTCTGCACTATTACTGCACTAATACTGTACTAAAAGGGTATTATAAGTATATACTACTGTACAGGGGCGGTTCTAGGATTTCATCTTTAGGGGGGGGCTTAGCTTAGAAGAGTATGTGTATGTGTGCGTTCTCTACGAACAGTGTGTCCAATGAATGCAGTTCGCTCTTGGATCAAACTGATAAATAATTTTCTTTCCCTTTCGAAAACATGCCCTGCATTTTAACTGAATTTTTACTTTTGAAAGTAAAAATTATACTTATAGTTTTAGGGTGGCTGAGATCACAGACAGGGGGCGCTGAAGCCACCCTTAAAAAAGGCCTAGAACCGCCCCTGCTACTGTATTGTATATTAGTAAAAAGTGAGGGGGGGGGGCACAGTGGCTTAGTGGTTATCACGTTCGCCTCACACCTCCAGGGTTCGGGGTTCGATTTCCGCCTCCACCTTGTGTGTGTGGAGTTTGCACGTTCTCCCCGTGCCTCGGGGGTTTCCTCCGGGTACTCCGGTTTCCTCCCCCGGTCCAAAGACATGCATGGTAGGTTGATTGGCATCTCTGGAAAATTATCCGGGGTGTGTGAGTGAATGAGAGTGTGTGTGTGCCCTGTGATGGGTTGGCACTCCGTCCAGGGTGTATCCTGCCTCGATGCCCAATGACGCCTGAGATAGGCACAGGCTCCCCGTGACCCGAGAAGTTCGGATAAAGTGGTAGAAAATGAATGAATGAATGAATGAATGAATATTAGTAAAAAGTGTCAAAACTATTTGGACACTGAATACGTGAGAAGGAACTTGAGCTTCGTTTTGAGTATAGTGGGGGCATGAAGGGATTGGGAGGTAAAGAGAAGAGGTTTGTTTAGCGTTTAAAGGGTAAAAGTGAGACAATGATAAATGTTTAAATGTACCAGACATGCTATAGATTAGCTTTTAACTTGCTGTGACTTCAAACAGTTTAGAAACTCATTACCGAGAATCAACTTGTAATACTTTACACGTCCACCTTTATTTCAGATGACTCGATCCTCATCGGCAGCGTTATTACACGTTATCGCGACAATTTCAGAACAGATTCTCTCATTTTTCAAACTGTTTTTAATTTTTTTCCAGCTACTATTCGCTGTAGAATTGATGTTGCTCTACATTTCTTTTGAAAAGAACTCAAATGTTGTTTTGTTGGATTCAAGTCAAGTGACATACCTCACCAGGTCACATATTTTACTTCCTTATTCTGCAGAAACCCCTGAATGATTTATGATCCTGCTTATAACTATCATCTCACTAAGAACTCCAAAACTAGCAGAAGTCCTGAGTTTTGTGATCTCAGAGAGCGTGAAGGATTGTAACGTGTTAGAAGACTAGTTAGATACATGGGAGCTAAACCATTAAGAGCCTTGTACGTACAGTAAGCAGCAGTTTGTAATCAGTTCTAAACTTAACAGGTAGCCAGTGTAGAGATGATAACATTGGGGTTATATGGTCATACTTTCTTGTCCTAGTGAGAACTCTGGCAGCTGCATTTTGGACTAACTGTAACCTATTTATTAAAGATGCAGGACAACCACCTAGTAATGCATTACAATAGTCCAGTCTAGAGGTCATGAAGGCAGGAACTAGCTTCTCAGCATCAGATACAGACAGGATGTGTTTGTAATATGAGTGATATGATTTAAAAAGACGAGTTGCTGTCTAATATAATATGATCATGATAATGATAAGAGGGACACGGCGGCTTAGCGGTTAGCACGTTAGCCTCACACCTCCAGGGTTGGGGGTTCGATTCCCGCCTCCACCTCGTGTGTGTGGAGTTTGCATGTTCTCCCCGTGCCTCGGGGGTTTCCTCCGGGTACTCCGGTTTCCTCCCCCGGTCCAAAGACATGCATGGTAGGTTGATTGGCATCTCTGGAAAAGATTTCCGTAGTGTGTGTGTGTGTGTATGTGTGAATGAGAGTGTGTGTGTGTGTGTGTGTGTGCCCTGCGATGGGTTGGCACTCCGTCCAGGGTGTATCCTGCCTCGATGCCCGATGACGCCTGAGATAGGCACAGGCTCCCCGTGACCCGAGAAGTTCGGATAAGCGGTAGGAAATGAATGAATGAATGATAACGATATTCCTTAACAGCAGTGATTACACCATTTTAGGAACGGTGAGGAACATGACAATCTGATCGGGTATCTGATGGGATGTGCTGGATGAATTGGAAACTGATTGGAAGGTGAAAGTGACGTGACGTACTGTTAAGTACGGTGACCCAGACTCAGAATTCGTTCTCTGCATTTGACCCATCCAAAGTGCGCACACACACACAGCAGTGAACACACACACACACACACACACACACACACACACACACACACACCGTGAACACACACCCGGAGCAGTGGGCAGCCATTTATGCTGCGGCGCCCGGGGAGCAGTTGGGTCCACAACCTTAGGATTACGAGTCAGACTCTCTAACCATTAGGTCACGACTTGCCCCCAATGTAAGTGAGTTCTAAGCCCCAGGGCCACCAAGCTCGCCCCTGAGCAAGACCCTTAACCTTTGATTGCTCAGCGTTATAACTGAGATGAGCGTGGATAAGAGCGTCTGCTAAAACGGCGTAAACGTAAATGTTTGTACCAGATACCACAGTGCGTCTTTAGAGGTCTTGTGGAGTCAGATGCGTCAGAGCTTACATAACATTAGACTGGGAGATTTGACGTTGGCTGATAGTTGTACATTTAATCAACATCAGTTCACCAGTTTTATTCGAAAATGTTCATTGAAAATAATTCATATTGTGTTTATGAGAATTTTATCAATTATACACCAAATGCATTCGAATATATATATATATATGCACATTTAGTTATTTATTTATTTTTAAGAAGGCAATTTGGCCCACTGGTTAAGGTGTTGAACGACCAACCAGATGGTTGTGAGTTCTATTCCAAGGGCCACCAAGCTGCCACTGCAGGGCCCCTGAGCAAGGTCCTTAACCCCTTAATTAATAAAGGTCTTGATCTATTATTTAAGGATATATTACATACCTAGTGTTAAGATTACAAGCTTAGAGTTGAACTATAACAAACGTCACTGATTTATACATTAACACGACCCTAACCCCTGAAAGGACATGATTTCTAATCCCACTCTGTGGTGTCATCCAGACGACGATGAAGTTCTCTTTTGATTCTGGTTCCTCTCTAAGTTTCTTCCACATATCATCTCAGGGAGCAATGCTGATGGCTCCGTTACAGAGAATGGACCAGCTGGGTGACTCGTATCGTAGACACCAGGGCTGAACGGCGAAAAAATTGTACGCTTTGCTCTGACCTTCACATTTGGGAAGGGATTACAGTATATAACCGAATAAAATGCTAATTTTAATAAAAAATAAGTCATTCTCATGGACAAGAAGCACGAGAGCTTCCTGTTTCTATCAATGACTCAACCGAAGAAACTGTCTGTAACAATGTCCACGGTCTGTCGCTGAAATGAAACGTCCATCATCCCGCAGGAATCTGCCAAAATCGTTCAAGCGCAGAACGTTCTGTTCCTCTTAGAGCTCAGATTGTTACAGTGGCTTTGGCACTTAACCATCAAATTACAAAAAAAAAAACCTTTAGAAACACTTTTTTAATAGCTTTGGCACACAAGGTGGCTCGGTCTAACATGAAGGAAGAACTATGAACATGACGTCGATCTATTCCTAAAAAAAGGCAGATTTCAATCATGTGTATTAAAAGCAACCGTCTGATTGTGAAGTGCAATCAGTTCCAACATAAAGACGCTTTACAGACCGCCGCCTGGATCAGTGTGTGAACCTGAACGCAATCATCTCGGACGGTCTGAGAACAGACGGTGCTCAGTCACGGCTCGTCTCCTCGTCTCGACTGCGGGGGGGGCATCTGAAGAACTGATTGAGCTCGAGGTGGGTTTTTTTTTCTTCTTCTTCTTCTTCTTCTTCTTCTCTTCGATTTAATAATGGAGCAGATTTCATTATAGGGTTCAGCTCATATCCGGAGAAAAAGTCTGTGCTTTCTCCATAACATACCGTAGGTTTTTCTGCATATTAAAAAATAATCGTTAAAAAAAAAAATATTAAAACATGGATTTCGTTAACAGAGAAGGTAAATACTTGAGTCACTATAAGAATTAATATGATTATTATGGGATAGATTTGTTCATTTTCTACCGCTTGTCCGAACTTCTCGGGTCACGGGCGTCAGGCGTCATCGGGCATCGAGGCAGGATACACCCTGGACGGAGTGCCAACCCATCACAGGGCACACACACACTCACTCTCATTCACTCACACACTACGGACAATTTTCCAGAGATGCCAATCAACCTACCATGCATGTCTTTGGACCGGGGGAGGAAACCGGAGTACCCGGAGGAAACCCCCGAGGCACGGGGAGAACATGGTAACTCCACACACACAAGGCGGAGGCGGGAATCGAACCCCCGACCCTGGAGGTGTGAGGCGAACGTGCTAACCACTAAGCCAAAGTGTCTTTGCACCCTGTCCAAAGAGTCTCCTGCCTCCCAAGTCCACTTGGATAGACTGCAGACTCCCTGTGACCCTGTGTAGGATAAGTCGTGGCCTAATGGTTAGAGAGTCTGGCTTGTAACCCAAAGGTTGTGAGTTCGAGTCTCAGGCCGGCCACGACTGAGGTGCCCTTGAGCAAGGCACTGAATCCCCCCAACTGCATAAATGGCTGCCCACTGCTGTGTTTGTGCACTTTGGATGGGTTAAATGCAGAGAACAAATTCTGAGTCTGGGTCACCGTACTTAGCCGTACGTCACGTCACGTCACGTCACGTCACTCACTCATTCTTATGCAATAGAGATGAGACAAGATAAAGCGGTGGGTGTGTGGTGGTGTATTACTGAGGACACTGTACTGGAATCTGGTGGAACTTGACCTGGAGCAAAGACTTGGGTGTCTTCTGACAGATGCTAAGTTTAAACATTTCAAAACGGGTTTTTACAAAACATCCCCCTGTTTAGTGACTTTGCGTACGCCGTGTTCACAACGTGTATGAGAATATCACAGAGTGTCTATGGCAGAACCTGGACCAGAGCCCACGACGACCACGCTGCTGGATGGGAGATGGTAATATGGTGTCATTTCTGTAGGAGCGCTTTTGATAAAGGCCGTTTTTACATGCAAATGTAGAGCCTCTGTTTCCTTTTGATTCAGCACTCAACGTTAGACCTCGGCGTGCTCGCGAGTGCACAAGTGGTGTTCAGGTGAAATTACTGAAAATTGGTTTCTGGCTTTGTTAAGCACCTGTGGTGAGATCAAAGAACACGATCGCATACGTGTCATCTCGATTTCAATGGGCGCCGATTTCGCAATACCCGATGGGTTAGTCATCGGAAAACAAAAGAAAAACTTTACAAAAAAAAAAAAAAGAACTTAAAAACTAAAAATCCCAACTGAAATGAATTGGAAACTAAAATCTTATAACAGGAATAAAACATTTTGATTCCATCCTTTGCTTTCACTCCTTTAATGTAAAATTTTTAAATTTACATTTTACAGCATTTGGTTTATAGACCCAAGTCGACAGTAGACCCCCTCGATGCTCATACTAGCTAAATATTTGGGGTTACATTTAATAAATTGCCTCAATTTATTTTTTTTTAATATAACTATGAACACTGGGGGGGGGGGGGGGGCACGGTGGCTTAGTGGTTAGCACGTTGGCCTCACACCTCCAGAGTCGGGGGATCGATTCCCGCCTCCGCCTTGTGTGTGTGGAGTTTGCATGTTCTCCCCGTGCCTCGGGGGTTTCCTCCGGGTACTCCGGTTTCCTCCTCCGGTCCAAAGACATGCATGGTAGGTTGATTGGCTTCTCTGGAAAATTGTCCGTAGTGTGTGTGTGTGTGTGAGTGAATGAGAGTGTGTGTGTGCCCTGTGATGGGTTGGCACTCCGTCCAGGGTGTATCCTGTCTCGATGCCCGATGACGCCTGAGATAGGCACAGGCTCCCCGTGACCGATGAATGAATGAATGAATGAACACTGTGGTGGGACAAATTATAAGAGTAATCTAAAAGCCATGTGGTTCTTAAACAAAAATAACAACAGAAATACATTTTTACTCAATTCAAATGAGCCTCGCACGTCTTTCCTTCATCGTAAAAGTAAAGCTATATTTCATTAGATAGAAGTTCTAAGTACAACTCGTAAGATGAACACTAATCAGAACCGCTCGCCTACGCTATAATCCAATTCCTCCATTCTTCAATCGGACTGATCTGGGAGGCAACAAAGAAAAAGAAAAATCCTGTCCACTGGCAACGCCATTATAAAGAGCATGAAAAGAAACAAAGCGAAATGATTAGCTAGACTCGGAGGAAGGCAATTAATGCTAATTGGTCTTTAGAACGACATCTGTATTTCTGCATGTTTACTATAATTGAACCTCATTAGACGAACTCCAAAGCCTCGTCGATCTCGACACAGAGGATCGAGCCGTCAAACAGGAGTTAATGTTCACCGAGGTCTCTCGCGAATGCGCTTAAAGCAACGATATCGATCGTCTGCCTGTAGCGTGAGCTCGTCCGTTATAATAAAAAAGCTTATGAATAAGTCAGTGCAGAGGAGACAGGAAGTCAGAATTTGGTCCATGTGTTCTAGATCTACGCCGATTTGTCCAATGGAACGAAATAATAAAAAATTTGGATAATTTTTCAGGACATTGATAGAAACTGACAAAGCAGTAGTACTACGATAGTACAGGTTCAGGGGAAACTGCTAGAATCTTCCAGAAGGTTCACCGCTGAAAAAGTTTTACTGAGTTAAAATTTACTTGAGTTTTATGAAGCAAACGCCAGAATTAAGTTTATCCGGACATCGACTTAAAAGATGTTTCAAATGTCGGGGTTTTGGTCTTTTGGTCTCGGTCTAGTGTTTGTATTTTATAGCTTTAAAAATAATAATATTAAAAAATATAGCTGTGATATAACTGTTTTTAGGCTCCTTGAGAACATGAAGCACTTAAATTAGGGGCTTTTTACACCTGGTCACTTCCTGCGTTTTATGTGATCCGATATCTACCCGATGGTAAAAAGACCAGGTCTAAATGCCCTCTGAAACGTTTTAGAGACGGATATAAACCCGATGGTACAAACCCCTTCAGGAGGTGGTCTGGGACGCATTTCAGATGAAACTGGACAGGTGTAAATGAATGTGGTTGTTCAAGCCACATACGTCAGCGCTATACTCCTCCCAAACGGAAGTACGTCACTCGCAGGTGACTCACGAGTCGTGCATCACGACAGAAACAAATGTTTTCCCACCAGCCCTGCTCCGATCTTTCACCCAGGCGTCTCGTTTGGTCTTAAAACACGCTGCTGCTGCCAGCGAAAATGGAGTAAACAGTAATTGCTGTTTTTTTTGTAGCAACCGCACACACCAAAGCGTGTTCCATTTCAATTACCCCAGAAATGAGGTAAAATATATTAGCATTTTGGGCGGGGGTAGAAAGAACGGATTGATGTACGATTCGCCGAGACGCATTTATGTGGCCTGATGTAAATGAGACAGTTTTAACAAATCAGATAGCTATCGGATCAGAGACAACACACGAAGTGACCGGGTGTAAAAAGGCCCTTAGAGCTGGAACAAGATGACGACGCTTAACGTACGAGTTTCACAACAATACTCTGGTACACACAGTTCATCATGGATGGTTGACTGAATTGCTAGGATTTTATTACAAATTCAACAAATGTTATAATCATAGACATTATCCATTAAAAAAAAAAAAAAAAAAGTTAGGAGTTATTTTGGTTTGCTCGTCGCTTTATATTCGTCGACATGAACGTACATGAACGGTTCGGTTTATCCAAAATCTTTGAAGGATTCATGGTCATCATCGCCTGAAGATGATCCGAACAGAATTCGGTGGAGTCCCGATGAACGAACGATGGAGAGTTCGCAAAACTACAACACTACGTTTTTGGGAAAATTCGAGATGGCGGAAGTTTTGTGACAATAGATTCAAAAGTTAAGCAGTTCATTTACTTACTTTGAGTCTTTAACATGAGGGGCACGGTGGCTTAGTGGTTAGCACGTTCGCCTCACACCTCAAGGGTTGGGGGTTCGATCCCCGCCTCCACCTTGTGTGTGTGGAGTCTGCATGTTCTCTCCGTGCCTCGGGGGTTTCCTCCGGGTACTCCGGTTTCCTCCCCCGGTCCAAAGACATGCATGGTAGGTTGGTTGGCATCTCTGGAAAATTGTCTGTAGTGTGTGTGTGTGTGTGTGAATGAGTGTGTGTGTGCCCTGTGATGGGTTGGCACTCCGTCCAGGGTGTATCCTGCCTCGATGCCCAATGACGCCCGAGGGTCCCCGTGGCCCGAGAAGTTCGGATAAGCGGTAAGGAATGAGTGAGTGAGAGTCTTTAACCGTTACAGATACATGGTTGTGATATTTAAATAAATATTTAGTACATTCTAATGTGTTGTTCCACAGCCTCAGTAAAGCACATAAACGTTCATGTAAGCATCTCTGGAACTGGTTCCATAACATACAGACGATGAGTTCATGGAAGTTAAGAGAGGAGTCACGTGAAAAGAGTTGCAGGACGACCCGAGAGCAGCAGGAGCGTGGAGAAGAATGAGAGAAGATCTGGATCTCGGACACCTCTGCTAAAAGAACGAGCACAGAGAAGAACATCTAAAAGCGATTAGATGCTACAGAGCTGTCAAAGGAAACGTGAATGGAGCGATGAACCAGGACATGAATCTCATCTGGGAAGAAAATGGATGTTCCATCGTCATCTTCATAGCCCTGAGGAGATGACGATGATTGTGCAGCAGGAATGAAGCCAAAATGAAACCACAATGCTGAAGCAAGCTAATTAGAGACGTCTTACCGTAGACGTGTGTGTGTGTGCACCATCGGCTTAGCAGCAGAGTGCTAATGGTGCTAATTTGTGGTGTCTGAATATTTCCCACCATCAGTTTTCGTCTTAAAGACACATCTTCATATAAGAACTCATTCATAATTATATTATATATTGTTGGAGGTGTCAGTGGTGTGTGTGTGTGTGTGTCGATTTGTGATGTGACGGCTCGGCACCGTGTCCTCGTCCTCGTCCAAGTGCTTATAGAAAATGAACGGATTGCTATCAATAATTATGGATCGTGTTAGAAAACAAAACACAAGCAATGTGAAATTCAAAAACGATAACTGTTGTATTTACATGTAAAAAATAAATATTAAAATTTTTTAAAGAGATTTTATTTCAATTTTTATTATTATATTAATTTATTATTATAATTTAAAATATATTATTTTTTTGTTTGTTTGTTTGTAAAATCTACACTTGTCGACGTCTCAAGATTTTCATACGCTATAAAATATCCCATATTAGTGGATTTCGGGGCATTTTTTTTTTTTTTTTTTTGAGTGATGTCTTAATGGAGAAAAAAAAAAAAGAGAAGATGCAAAACCTGCCGTAGATGATTCGAGCCACTTCGTGTAAGATTGATTCACATTATGGCAAAAAAAAAAAAGTGAAGCAACAAGGGGGTGGGGGGGGGTTTAAAAGGGGTCATTTTGGTACAGGACACGGTACAGCTGGGAGGGGGGGGGGTTTGAAAGGGGTCATTTTGGTACAGGACACGGTACAGCTGGGAGGGGGTTGGCTGTCGTATGTGTATAAATGCACCAAGCACTTTGTGAGGGTCCACAGAAAGACTGCAGACTTCATCACATCCTCCCTCAAGACAACAACCCTCAATCGATCGATCCTTCTTTTTTTTTTTCTTCTTCTTCTTTCTCTCTTCTTGATGATGGAAATTTGGAGACTTCTGGCTATAATCGGCACTGTGAGCGTCCTCGTATGCAGCGCTCAAGGAAGGTCTTTAACTCTTGATAAGGAACATCGGATTTCCAACAACTGGGAGGTACGTGAGGTCGTGACGTTACGTGTGCACGTTAAATACGTTTACATAAAATAAGCTGTCGGTTCTTTTTCTGTAAAACGAGATAAAGATCTTTAATATTTATACGGAGACTAAATTACAGCGATGGAATATCGACCACAGACTCGCTCTGGGTATTAAATGAAAAAAAAAAAGAAAGTATCAATCGCTTTTGCACTAAAGACGCTGCATTTATTTATTTATTTGTTTCTTTGTTTGTTTATGGTTACTAGGACGAACCTTTGGTGGACACGCTAGCGAGCGAAGTGGCCGGTCTCATCAAGAGATCCAAAGCGCACCAGTTCTACGGTCTAATGGGGAAACGTACCGGTGAGAATTTCTGTCTGTGAAATCTGTCCTAAACCAAAGAAAGCAACAACACTTCCTTTTTTCTCTCTCCTCCTCCTTCATCTCATTTCTCTCTAGATATCCCTCAGCGTACGAGACTGGGACAGAAAAGTGAGTCAGTCATTTTTAACACAATTACACAAAACACGTATCGAACCTTGAACCTTAAGATGCTGAAAATCATCCACGGATCGATCGTATTAATCAGAGACGTCGAGATTTTATTTGTTCTTTTTGGTTGTCTTTCCTTTACAGGAAATAAAGGAGAGAAGTTCGTTGGACTCATGGGTAGATCGTTAAGAGAAGGTAAATCCTCACGGACGCTACACTCGGGTTCTCCGCACTACACTGATGATGATGATGATGATGATGATGCGGTTCGACGACATTTCGACTGTACTGTTATTACCGTCGTTACTCAGATACAAACATCTCGTCTCGTGCCGATGTTCGCTTCTGTTAGTCCTCAAAGTTAATTACCCGCTCAGAGTTAATGAGGAGCGTCGAGCCAAAAAAAATGCGAGCAAAAGTCATGCAACTGTGCGCTCTTACGCCTCGAAGAGGAATGCTGAGCTCAAATGAGTTTCTCTAATAAACAACACAAAAAAAAACGCAGTTAAATAAATAAATGGATAATTTAATCCCGCTGATTCCCAAAGACAGTTACAGTATCAGCTCTATTGTATATGAGCTACTGTGTGTTTTTCTGCAGATACCTTCACGAGAACGATCCCGGCCGAGACGAGGACAGATACGCAATCGGACAAGCGACCAGGTGCAGCGTTAACACACAAATATATATATATACACACACATATATACACACACACACACATACATATATATATATATATTACACACACATACATATATACACACACACATCCGTAAACACCACTAAAAGCCTGACATCTTTTTTGCCCCCTCTCCCCTCTACATAACAGATCTGTACGAGGAATGGGACGACCCTCGAGATTACGCCGCCGTGTGAACCTTTTCGTATTCGGAAGAAAACAAAAGGCGTCGTTTTACGTGCAAAATTAAACCTGGAGACGTGAAATAAATGATTATTTCTTGTTGCACAAAAAAGATGTTTGTGTGTGTGTGTGTGTGTGTGTGTGTGTAAGAGATAGAAGAAGAAAAAACACCACATATCAAACTTCTTCACTTTTCATTGTTGTTTTTTTTTGTATTGTTTTTTTTTATTTTAAGATGTGAAAGAAAAAAAAGAAAAAGAAATATAAAGCAGTGATCTGACAAAAAAAAGGAGAAGCAAATAAAATACTGCTTGTGCGTTGATTATTATATTATACTGAAATTGACATGGCTAATGTTTTTTACCGAGCGGAAAACCAAGGTGTCGGATTCCTGTCGTGGGAGTTAAATGTCACGCGCGGCTGTCAGAAAGTGTGTCATCCGTAATGATGAAGTAGAAAACAAAGATAACAAACACTCGAATTGAAATATCCAGTTAATTATCATATCCTTCATCGCTTGAACTGGGTGTGAGAGCTGCAGAAACACTTTGTAGTGACACCTACACCGACTGGGGACGAACCCGATTCCTATATAAAGTTTAGTTTCGTAACAAAAAAGGAGAGCCGGTTAATCGAGGCCTTCGGTAACATACCGATATTAAGGTGTGTTGTGATTAAAAGTGTTTGTAGGAATTGTATTTATGCTTCTGCTTGGAGCCGAGTTTAAAGGTCACCCTTTGAAGCTCATAAACATGTGCTCTGAAGAGAAGCCGTGTGAAATAATTACAGCTTATAATAATAATTACTACAGGGAGAGAAGTACAAAGGCCACACGGAGACCGAAATAACAATGAACGTTGTGAATTCATTGGAAAAGATGTTGGTGTGTGTGTGTGTGTGTGTGTGTGAAGGGCTGAAATGAGAGAGAATGTGAGATTCAGATGGACTTCCTAAGTTCCTTTAGGTGGAGTCCATTTTAGCGAACCTGGATCTATGGTCTTGTTGCTGCTGCCTCGTTTGGTCTCTTTTGCTTTCCAGTCGTCGATCAGATCCTGTGGCGATAAACATCAGGAAACATTTATATAAATAAACTCTAAGGGCAAAAGAGTTCACGGTGTCGTTATAACAATACGTGGTGACCGTGTCTCTGTGTCATGTGCTTCGATCTGGCTGTAAAGTCATCTTTCGTTCCTTAACTATAATTAACAAAAAATGTATTTTCGATTCAGTAAAAAAATCAATGTTAGCTGTGGAATTTTTAATGCGGTGTTAAATCAATGAGGTTCGAGCAGAAGGTTCAGGTTAACGATCACACTGCATTCGGCCAGGAAACCTTTCTGTTTCTGTTATGCTGAAGTGTAAGAAATGTTTATCCTGGGTGATGGCTGACTGACAAAGAAACAGAAGATATATATATATAATTTGACACCAGAATACCTTGCAGAGTCCAGAATAAATCAACGAACAGCCATAAAAAATAAAAAACACCAAAGATGACAAAGCATCTGAAGCATTTTTAGATGAAGTGTGTTGAACTCCTGCTCATCTAAAATGGCAGACGTTCCATACTAAGGTCCTGGACATGTTCAGCGGTGTACGACTGTATTACACTTAGGGTTGCAAAATTCCGGGAATTTTCAAGGCTGGAAACTTTCCATGGGAATTAACAGGAATATATGGGAATAAACTGGGAATTTAAAAAAAGAAATGCAGAGTTTCCTATAACAAGGAACTTAAATGTAGTTAAAAAAATTCTTGCAGCATAATTTATTTTAAAACAACAAGATTTAATGCGATTTAAGTAGAATCTGTACCCTGCGTTCCTCGGTCACTTGCACACAGCACACTGCTTACTGGAAGGCCATTGAGGCCAAACCCCCTGCAGGTACTTGTGCTCTTCCATAACATGCACATTAACACTTTATTTTAGGGTCATTTAACTAGTTGCTTATTAACATGAATATTAATAGAATATTGGTTATTTATAAGTGCTTATTAAGCACATATTAATGCCTTATTCTGCATGACCTTATTCTACATTCTTAACTGTACCCAATACCTAAACTTAATAACTACCTTACTAATGCTTAATAAGCAGTGAATTAGAAGTGTTACACATACACAGATCATTTGATGACACCCCCCACACACACACACACTCCCCCTTAAATAAAAAATGTTTATTGTGCTTTTGTGTCACTCAATAAAAGAATCAATTGAATTTCTACTTACAATTAAATCAGTCCAGATGTCATTTTTTTAAAATGTGTGTTACCTTACACGCACGTCTGCTTATGACCAAACAACATGTTTATGTTTGTATATGATATTGTTTATATACATTTCCCTATATTTCCAAATAATTTCCATAAATTCCAATTTTGAATATTTCCATAATTCCCCAGATTAAGTTCCCGTGGAAACTTTCCGCCCCTTTGCAACCCTACTTACACTACAGTGTTACTATGGTGTGATATCGGACTTGTCTACTTTACTAAACCTGCAGCTCGGACTGAAGCTTACGTTGTGCTGTTATAGCTGTTATAATGCACGTGTTATACCTGTCTCTTTAAGACCAAGTGTTTCCCCTTCCAGTACTTCAGCATCTGCAGCGACTGCAACGTGCTGACGATATCCACAGGGTTCACGGCGGTCTCTTGGCTGATTTCTGTTCCAACAAAACACATAAGATGTCAGACCTTGTGTCAGAGCATTGGTGCGTGTGTGTGTGTGTGTCCTGTTCCTTAGGGTTATCTTATCACAGTCGATTATCTTATCTCTATCTTAAGAGGTTTCCTTCCTTGTCAAATCCGTAGCTTGGTTTTTCAGACCTGGTTTATGTTCCTCTTTCCCTGGCTGGTTAAGGTTCCAGCCCTACGTACGTCCCCTGAGCTCCGCAGCTGTACTGACCTTTGATGGAGATCTCTTTGCCCTGGAAGTTATACATGTAGCGCAGAAGGACTTCCTTCCAGTAGCTGCGGTAGCTGATGAGCCCCAAGTCTGAGAGAGGCCTTTCAGGAGATCCCACCTTTTCCTCCACCTTGGATAGCAGATAACCTACAGCCGAAACAAATGTGTTTAAGAAGGATAGACTTGCTACGACGATGTCGAGGTTCTCTTTAGGATTAGGAAGGAGGATGTCAGAGGGACAGCTCAGGTTGACAAGGACAGAGAGAGTAGATAGAGATGGTTTGGACATGTACAGAGGAAGGGAGATGGTTATATTGGTAAGAAGGATGTTGGAGATGGAGCTGAAAGGTAAGAGGTGAAGAGGAAGGACAAAGAGAAGGTATATGGATGTGTTAAATGAGGACATGAAGGTAATTGATGTGAGAGAAGAGGATGATGAGGATAGAGTCAGGTGGGAGGTGATGATTCGCTGTGGAGAGCCCTAACGGGAAAATACAAGAGTAGAAGACAAAGAAGAAGAAGTAGTAGAAGAAGAATCATAGTCTCTGCAGAGCGACAAGCCGCGTCCATTGTTTTTTTTTTTAAATCCAATCGTGTCATGTTTGACCATAAAAACACACAAATGTATGGAAATGAATTCGACATGCTGTATTTTAGTGCATGGTTATCGGTATAAAGGAAACTTCTTATCGAAGCGCACAGACGTAAAGCGACACGAGACCATCGACACTCACTAAAGTCGATCAGCATCTTGCCGTAGCCCTGCCTCATGTACTGCGGCATGGTGAGGATGCAGGACACGTTGTAGTTCAGGAAGGAGTTTTTCTCCTGCAAAAAAAAAGACAGCAGATTTAACGATATTCTCTCCTCAATGCGTTATCATATTTATGTAAAGGTCGGATGTGTAACCAGGGGAGGAGGACGAGGAGGAGGAAGAGGAGGCATGTAGCGAGTTATTCACACCTTTGAAAAATAGCCCACGAGATGGCAGCCCGTGTTGTCGGCTTCGGTCATGACGTAAAACAGGAAGGGTTCCACGTCGTAGTACAGTGTCTTATGGTCCAGAAACAGCTTAGCCAGCAAACACAGGTTCTGACAATAAATCTACCGAGACAAAGTTAAACGGTTCTTCGGTTAGAGCGCACGTGATTTAAAGCGGGTGTTAACGTCTGCGGTAAAACGTGTAAAACCGCACGGTCACGATTAGCTGTTACCTTGTTTTTTTTCCCGTCGACCTCGAACACGGAGATGGCTCCTTTTCGGTAGATCTCGTCTCCTGGGGGATGTTTCCACACACATTTGGCCTGTGGGGTTCGAATACAGATTAGAAAGGAGCAAAGCTGCTCTGTAAGCAGTATGCAGAGAGTAATAATAATAATAATAATAATAATAGGGAGAGATAAGTGTCTGAAACGCTGGAGAGGTTTTCAGACGGATTCGCCGTGGCGTGGCTCGACATGCTGTACCTCGAGGCAAGGTGTTTTGGGGCTGAAACCTAATCTATCTTTAAAAAAAAAAAAAAACTAGCCCTTAAACAAACAAATGTAAGTTGAACTCTGACACGTTTCCTTCCCTGCACTCGCTTCCTAACTGCCCTGACCAGGACTTACTCTAATCATGGATAATCTACCACAAGGCACTCAGAGAACATTAATAAATAAAGGCTAAACGCAAACTGTAGCTGGTTTATCCGACGGCTCTCTCACCATGTGTCTGCGCAGGATGGTCTGGCTCTTCATGTACTTCAGGCAGAACTCGCAGACGTAAAGGCGGCCGAGCCGAGCGTACTCCTCGGGGTACGGCGAGTGGTACCAGGTGTCCAGCTCGTAGCGACCGAACAGGATGTTCTTTATCATGTTGCTGCCTTCGGTGATTTGTCCTTGCATGCGCAGCTTCTCCTGAACAAAATCGAACCGAATAAGAAAAGCAGAACAAACAATTTTAACTGATCGGGTTTCTCTAGTGACTCCGTTTGTAGTGAGTATCTACTAGCTTTTAGGTTTTATCGTAAATCATAAAACACTCGTGTTGGGTCGATTTTGCACGTCACGGACGTTTACGTTGTTGGAGTTTATTGAGTACGAGCGTGAAGTAAAAGAGTTTTCAGGCCTCGTTCTCACGGCAACCATCACAACAGTGAAAAGCGTCGGAGAAACTCGAGCCGGTGTGTGGAACCAGATGGACCGGGATGTTCTGGCTCTGACGTCCTATCGAACATTTACATGCGCTACATAAACACTGAGCGTCTGAACAATGGCGGTAGAGTCGCCGCCGTTTCACCTCGTGCCCCGAGCGTAAAGACCGCATCACACCACCCACACAGGGATTAATCTTTCTATATGGAAGCTTTTAAAACGTGTCGCGTCGTGTTTTATGTGTCACACGACTGGATGTGACGGTGAAGAGAGATTGCGCCCTTTTAAACACACCTTCGGAGTCTTTCTGAGTGCGTCATGAAACGTATGTACTGTACGTTCACCCTGAGACTAGTGGGAGAAGTCAGTATAATGTATAGAACCAGGTTTAGAGATTACAACTCAGAACTAAATGGTCAGGTTTTGTTCGGGGGTGTTTTGCTCAGAACTGGTGGAGAGACTCCTGCCAGCGCTGGTCTCTCTGTGTACAGAAGCATTTAAGGAGCGCCGGAGCGGTCGTGAGTTCTTACCAGATCCTCCGAAGCTCGTGCTTGGGCTTTTCTAAACAGCTCGAGATCATATTCGCTCGTGATGTTCTCCAACAGCGGCTCTCTGCTGGTCCCGTGGGTCTGCCTGTGTTCCTAAGCAGAAACGGCGGGAAACGTTTCAGTACGACGGAAGCGACAGAGAAAGACAAGAGTCACAACGTACAGAGTCGCCGTACCATGTACTTCTCTTTCTGCTCCTTCGACAGTCCGGTGTCCTTCTTCTTCCTCAGTTCTTGAACTTTCTCCTTATATTTTACCTGCCTTGCTGTAGGAGCCTGCATAAAAAAAAAAACTAATATATTAGGGGTGGCACGGTACATGAAAAAACACCCGAACCGTTCGGTTCGGTTCGTGTGTGCGTCGCACGGTTCGACGCATGCGCGATGTAGCCCCGTGCTCATACATATAGACAGTAAATGTTGAGTAAGGAGTGCTGCAGAAATGGCAAGTGGAGGAGATAATGAAGGCTGCCCGGAGTTGGTCGTTCAAATCCGGTGTGTGGGAACCTTTTGGATTTCATGTTACTCACAATGACTACGGAAATAAAACAGTAGATAGAACTGCGAGTGTGTGAAAGCATTGTGCTAAATGCATTCGATATGCTAATGACAACTTATGCTTGACTTTATGATTATGGCCTTTGCTATGGTTATAGCCTCACTATATTATGTTATTACATTATATTATATATTTACATTTTTTTTTTGTAAGAGCTACACTGAAGTTTGATAAATGATGGCCAAATAAACGAAAAGCATGTCATCATCATCGATGTCTTCTCTCTCTCTGTATCAAAATCTCACCAAGCTTTTATTCAGATGGCCCCAATAATGTGCTTAAAGTCAAGTCAGATTCACTTAGTGCATGATGACATTACAAAGATGTTAATACTGGATCCTAAATTGTGGATAATTAAGCTAAGAAGCTATATATCAAATGCTGAAGGAAATTTCTGGAGTGTTGAAGATTAAAAGAAAAAAAAAAAAATAACAACAAGAACCGAAAACTGTGACCCTAAAACCGTGACTGTGGGGTTTGTGAACCGTGTCACCCCTATAACATATAATATATATATACTGTATATATGATTCAACCTCACTTGAGCTCTGATCTCACTGTGACTTGAAAATGTTTCAGGAGCAAAACAAACAAAGGACGGATTCGTTCCCGTACGGCGGATTTCTTCGTATCCGACGGGAAACTCGATGAATTTTATTTAATGTGAAATAATAATTATGCTCGACTTCGACCTCAAGGCAAACGCCGCTGTGTCACGAGGATGCGACAGTCAGAGTTCGCCACCTAGTGGCCCTCTTTCTGTCCTACGTGTGGAGTTGTTGGAGCCATAAAGATGCGCAACTCGGTAGGTTTATTATAATAATAAGTATAATAATAAAAATAATAATAATTAAATACCCAACACATGTTACAGGACATGTTACACCACATTTGGGAAAGAATCCTTATTACTTGAGAGAGTAAATGGTATATTTAGTATTATTTAGTAACGTGGCGCTCTGGATTGGTTTCTAACGGCGGCGTGATGGTGTACCTGGTGACGTGTAGCGTGTCTGTTCTCCTCGTTCTGAGTTTGACTCCTTTCCTCTTCTTGCTTTTCCCTCTCGGTAGCTTTCACCTTGGTGCAGATAAAACACGGTGTGAAACTTGTGCTAAGCAGGAGTCGGACAACTTAACGGTGTTAACGGTGTTAACGTCGTTATCAAACCTTGCACTCGTCGGCAGACAGGTTGTGGTAAAGAGGACAGCCCGATATGGAGAAGTGTCTTTCATGCTTTCCAGTTAAATGTCCTGTGAAAGGAGAGGAAGGGCATCTAGTCAAAAAAAAAAAAAAAAAAAGCTGTGAAACACTGTGTCTTGCATGACGGAGAAAAGGGCTACAGCTTTACCCACCTAAAGAGTTACATCCCGGTGTGGGGCATTTCATGTTAAAGTTGTAGCTCTCGTGGAAGCGGCGGCGTTTGGGGCGATGAGACGGGTCGCTACCCGAGTCCTTCTGGTCTTTGGCTGCTCCTTCATCGTGAGATGCGTTGGGACTGGAGATGTCGATGTCGGACTCGGATGACGGAGCGTTGCCTGTAGGGGTCCGAGGGGGCGACTCGTCTCTCTCTGCTACTAGTTTCACGTCTGCTGGGACGTCTGATGTGAGGAGGAGAGCAGATTACACGTTACATCCAACAGCCTGTGCATGACATGAGAGCACGAGAAAAAACGTCTTTTCATCCCTTTAACTGTTTGGATGGAAGATATATTTAGTTTCTCCTGCATCAATCACAAAGTTGTTGACTGACATCATTTCTGCTGCTGTTCCAAACAGCCACGTGGAACGTTTTGTTATCGGTACGAGACGCATTTCTGTTTAATAGTTACTAGAAAAATATACAAATATATATAAATATAAGTGAAAGTGAATGAGTAGGATTCATTTTAGCAACTAGGTCGCCCGAGGCTCATTACTTTAATGATTAAAGCCTTGTTTGTAAAACAGAGTTGGAAATGTTGGTCTAAATATTTAACCGTCAACCATCGCTGGAATGAAGCAAAGTGGCCGAGAAGAAGCTACACCAGCTGGAGAACATACCGATCGGATTTATTTCACGTTTCCTTATATAATAAATAGCACGTAGAAAAGCCTCGTCATCATGATGATGATAAACAAAGAGCACAAAAAGTCAAACACAACAGAAAGTGATTCAACCTTAGTAAAGTTCATGAACGTTAAAGGTGAGGTCTCCGTTTTTTTTGAAAGCCAATGATGACATATAAAATCACCAAAACAAACACGCCCCTAACCCAAATGGGTCCCACCCCTGTATCGATAGCTCCGCCCACACATACGTACGTAACCCGGGCGACTAACAGAAAGAAACGTGTCTTTATCATAGCTGAAGGGAAGAACAATACGATTGTAGATAAACAAACAAGCAAAAATGCCACACAAGCATAATGATGTAAAGGACAAAGGCATATATTAGTTCTGTGTAACAAAGCAAAACCAACGTTACTCACCTATCGAGAAGGAAAAAAGCGCCTCGGCGTCTTAAGTAAAGTCGGCCACATATTCACAGGTCGGAGTTTCCCGAGTCGATAACTCCTGAGCTAAACGCTGTTACTACACAAAACGCGGTTGTAGCTGCCTCTCTACATTACTACGATAGAAAAGAGGTGTTATTTGTGTAGTAACAGCGTTTAGCTCAGGAGTTATTGACTCGGGAAACTCCAACCTGTGAATATGTGGCCAACTTCCTGCTCCTTCAGTTCTCTCCAGCGCTGGAAAGCTGATCCTATATTAACACGTCCTACTTCTTGTCCTTATCGTAAGTCTTTCTTCTCTTTCTTTCTTTGTTTTTATCCTCCATGTCGATGTTAAAACCGCTTTCTGCTGATGTCACACATGCGCACTGAACACTCTCTAACATGTAAATTAACCGTCATGATTAATGCTGAATGTGAAATGTTGGGGAACGAAGTTCAATCCTGCTAATATTTGCTATAACAGCGTGGTTGAATCGGCGAGTCTGATTGGACGGGACATACAGACCAGGTAAGGAACATCGTGTATTCCGGTTACTCTGCAACATGCGACAAGTTACTTACTTCGGTCTTATTGTTGTGAAGTAAGCTGCGTATCGGGTTAGAGAATTTATCGAAACTCTGAGGTCAAACACTGTACTGTTCCCTCAGGGCTGAATTAAATTTATATGGTGTTTACACTTGTACATAAACTGAGTGTCCACGAGGAGGCGCTGTGTCACATAAACCACACAAGGAATTTACTGAATTTTGCAGAAGAAAAAACAAAAACAAAAAAACAACAACAAAATCAACAAAAACAACGGCGGCTTTTTGATTCAGTGTCGGACCAATAAATACAGATAAACATATAAATACAAATAAAACACAAACCGTGTTAATGATTATTCCTGCAGTGTTTATCTCAACAGTGTGAACAGTTTCTGTACTGAGGCACTTTAAACTAAACTAGTGCTTAATTCCACGTTTATCAGTGGATGCTTTAGTTTTATTTAACGCTGTGTCTGTTAGAGGAAAGAGAAAGTAAACAGTGAGATTAAACTGATCATTAGGATCACACACACACAGGTGCACACACACACAGGTGCACACACACACAGGTGCACACACACACAGGTGCACACACACACAGGTGCACACAGGTGCACACACACACACACACACACGTGCACACACACACACACACACGTGCACACACACACACACACAGGTGCACACACACACACACACACGGGTGCACACACACACACACACACGGGTGCACACACACACACAAACATGTGCACACACACACACAAACAGGTGCACGCACACACACAAACAGGTGCGCGCACACACACAAACAGGTGCACACACACACACACAAACAGGTGCACACACACACACACAAACAGGTGCACACACACACACACAAACAGGTGCACACACACACACACAAACAGGTGCACACACACACACACAAACAGGTGCACACACACACACACACAAACAGGTGCACACACACACACACAAACAGGTGCACACACACACACACAAACAGGTGCACACACACACACACACAAACAGGTGCACACACACACACACACAAACAGGTGCACACACACACACACACAAACAGGTGCACACACACACACACACAAACAGGTGCACACACACACACACAAACAGGTGCACACACACACACACAAACAGGTGCACACACACACACACACAAACAGGTGCACACACACACACACACAAACAGGTGCACACACACACACACAAACAGGTGCACACACACACACACAAACAGGTGCACACACACACACACAAACAGGTGCACACACACACACACAAACAGGTGCACACACACACACACACAAACAGGTGCACACACACACACAAACAGGTGCACACACACACACACACACACAGGTGCACACACACACACACACACAGGTGCGCACACACACACACACAGGTGCGCACACACACACACACACAGGTGCACACACACACACACACAGGTGCACACATACACACACAGGTGCACACACACACACACAGGTGCACACACACACAGGTGCACACACACACAGGTGCACACAGGTACACACACACAGGTACACACACACACAAACACAGGTGCACACACGTGCAAGGGCGCACGTACACACGCACACACACACACACATCATTGCACATCTGGCTATTTGTCTGTCTTAGATCAGTCCGATGAAGACGACGCCCGTCTCAGCTCTTACATCACTGTGCATGTCCCTTTTATGAGTTTACCTTGAGAGCTCTGACTGAGGCGGACAGAGGCTCTGGTCATTCGTGCATTGCTGCGTGGATTTACGTCACTGTGAGAGCCGTCTGTTTTTTCGTGTTCTGTGGAGTCGTCAGAGTCTGCAGTCCCGT
The DNA here is from genome assembly GCF_022655615.1 of Tachysurus fulvidraco. Taxonomy (NCBI): domain Eukaryota; kingdom Metazoa; phylum Chordata; class Actinopteri; order Siluriformes; family Bagridae; genus Tachysurus; species Tachysurus fulvidraco. The sequence goes on from NC_062525.1 coordinate 24,870,841, forward strand.
CCGAACTGCTCCCGGCGGCTCTCTGCAAGCAGACGACGAAACAGACCTTTACTTACTCGCACCAACTCGAGATCTTGACATAGAACAATCATGCTTCGATGACTGGGGGAGTTTGGAATGAACTGGCAACTATAAGCGTAACCTGCAGAGCTTCAGACGTTAATGCCGATTTCTTTCCGTGCCTCTACGTTCAAGGACATCCTTTAAATCATTGAATATCTGCTTGTGTACGGATTTTTCACCATGAAAACACTACAAGCGCTGCCAGACTTCTGAGTCTGGATCTTCTGTAGGTTTCTTCCTCACGTCATCTCAGGGAGTTTATCCTCACCGCAGTCAAACCCTGGCTTACTCTAAATCATCTAGATCTGTTTAAGATTTAAAGCTGCTTTGGGAAAGTGTGTGTAGATGAAATCTGTGTGTAAATAAAAACTGAATTAATGACACTCCATTACAGGACTTAAGTCTCCACTCAGTACCTAAATGACATGAAGACAAAATCAATTGTTATGCTTCAATAAATCATAACAGGACAAATATTAACAAAATAGTGTGAAAATAACGACGTCCAAGAGCAAAAGAAAAAACACATTATACAGTAATACAGCTTTTTATAGCTCATATTAATGTATCCATATTGTTTGACTCGGGAGTCGACACTTTTACTCGGTTCGGATGATTCGACTCGTTTTGCTCAAACGATTCGGAGCGACCCTCACTAACGCCTGATTAAAACGTTAGCTCCTTGCTAACACGCAGATTTTAACGTTATCATGGACTGCTAACAAAATAATACGAGCTTCGACTTAAGTATAAGTGTGGTTTTAATAAATAAATAAACAAACAAACAAGTTCTCCACAAACACAGTGTAGTGTGTGAAAGAGCTAACAGAGCTAAATACAAATGAAATCGGGGCTCTATCCCAAACGGAGTCGTATAGGATACGTAGTGCGCTCTGTAGACACTCGATGCGTTACCTTAGCACACTAAGTAGGGTTCCTATCTAGTGAACATGTATCTTTATTGAGAGACGACCCTTCCGTAGCGTCTCCATTCTTACCTTTCTTCGAGGCATTACGACCGTAAAGTAATCCCCCGTTTCTTCTCAGTGACAAGTTTATCTTATTAATGTTTACTTTTTGGATTTAAAATGGTTTGCTGTTATCATTTAGAGCGCGGACTTTAAAATTCGTTAACTGTGTAGTTTAAGCAACAACAGCCTCCATCGCGCGCGCGCCACATTCTCTGTTCCGGTTGGAACCAACCAAAACCGGAAATGGCGAGAAATACTGTTGTAAAAATAAAAGCACGCCGGAAGATGGCGTCGTGTTCACACGTGTGGTGTTTTATTACTAGTTAATAAAATTGTGTTTTGGTTTTTATATACGTAATAAAAAAATCATCTTCAGAATCAGTGTTAATACTTTGTATATGGAAATCAGTGCATGTGTGAAAGTTTTGAACCCTGGTCTTATGTTTAAATATTATTTATTTTGAATTTTATTATTAAAAGTATCAAAAAAGGCTTCACATCTAATCATCTATAATCATCTATAATCATTATAATCTATAATCCAAGATATATATTAGTTTAGAAATTATTATGTATAGCAAGAAAGAAAGAAAAACAACACTAAAGTGATTTGATGGAGTCTGGGACCGTTTTTGTTTTTGTTTGGAGGACGTTAGTAAAGATGGAGAAGAAGAAGGACAGAAGTTTTGCATTCGTTTACAATCATTCTAGTGATTTGTGATGGATTTACAGCCTAAACAAACAAGTAATAAATAAATAAACGACTTCCTTTACGAGGTTTTATGTCTCGCGCCTATTTTATGTGTAAAAGAAATGTATCTTGATTTTTGCTCAGTTTGATATTACAGATTATTTTTTAGATAGGTTTGTTAATTATAATCAGAATTAAGTCGACAAAACGTGAAAAGAAAGAAAAAAAAGAAGCGCAGTTGGAAATTTACATCACTAGTGAATGTGAATAAAGTCCACTGGTTTTTGGTGTGTTGTGTAAAGGAGATTAAAGATGTGGGGTGTTTTTTTGTTTGTTTGTTTGTTTTACTGGGTGTTTGTCTGGGTGTCTTGAGGTATCTGGTGTTTGCCCCATTTTGCCCCAAACATTTGCCCCATGCAGGGTTTCTGGTCAGTTCTCCAACCCCCACCCCCACCCCACCCCCTTCATCACAGATGAAGAAGGAAAACGCAGTGGTTTTCCGGAATGTTCCATTCAGGCCTTTAAATGGGAATGGGGTGGAGGGGCAAAGAAGACAACTCTAACAGCTGATACTGTCTGTCTTAAAATAGCCCCGATCACTGAGCTACACCTCACACACTCACACACACTCTCAGTAGGAACACAGAGATTTGGGAATCACACTAAATTCTACCTGAAAGATTCTGAACATTTCTACAACTACAGTGAATTCTGAAGACTCAGGATGCAAAAGATTATCAGACCAGAATACTGGTGGGTGAAACACACACGTGTGTAGTGTGATAAAGAAGAACACAGCATGACGGTGCTGAAGTTATAGAACGGGACGTAACGTACGTACGTGACGTATTAAAGATTTTGTGTATTTCTTGCCGTGTTTTTTCTTTCTTCTTGAAGCCAACCAGCAAAAACTCTGTGGTTCGATCGCAAAAAATACATTACTGTGAACTTCCTGGTTCAGAAGGCGACAAATGTTCAAATCGACATCCAGGACACCAAAATGATCCTAAGGTGAGAGAGAAGTTATTGCCTTGCATAAGTATTTCCCCCCCCCCCCCCTTATGGTAATGTTTAACAATTTGCTTAAATTGGACTTAACTTGATTTTTGTTCTTCTTTGGTTTTTCTGTCACCAGGTTCCTCTTTAGTTCAAATTGATGTAATGAACCTTATTTAAATGTTCAATTAAAAAATTGTCCGTAGTGTGTGAGTGTGTGTGAATGAGAGTGTGTGTGTGCCCTGTGATGGGTTGGCACTCCGTCCAGGGTGTATCCTGCCTCGATGCCCGATGACGCCTGAGATAGGCACAGGCTCCCCGTGACCCGAGAAGTTCGGATAAGCGGTAGAAGATGAATGAATGAATGAATTAATTAATTCACTCTTAAAAAGAACCTATTTTACCTAAAAGAAAGAATTTATTCAAATAAATTCAAAAACAGTCTAAATTCATTTACAACAAAAACAACACCACTGTGTTATGAAAAAAAATTGTCTACAGCATTATCATTTATCATTTCAGTTTAAATACGATTTCAATTGAATTCAATTTAACAAACTATTAGATTGTTTTTTCTAAAACACATCATTTCATTGATAAACATCTCACAGCATTATTTAGGTAGAGATCAACTTCCAAAATGGAGCCGATTTCAAATAAGGAACCGGTTTTCTTCACATTTGTTTTTGAGGGAAAATGTTTTATTGGCTAAAGACAGAACCACAAGTGTGCAGAACAACCACAGGCTACAATTACAGTTATTTATCTTCCAGGATAAATCTTCTATCTCTATCAGCTTTGCGTATCTGGATTTTGGACATCGAACTGACGTCTGGGATTCGATTAAAACATTCAAACACATCTCGTTTTTATGTATGTATGTATGTATGTATGTATGTACTATTCAAGTCTCTCTCAAGTCTGTAAGACGTTTAACTCATAAATAATTTCAATCATTTCAGCCCTGGGTTGTAACGCTACAAAAACTTGGACAGGATTTAGTTATTGTAGGGGGTGAATACTTATGCACAGCTTAAATATCTACACACGTCGTTGAAGCAAATCCGTCTAATAATTCATCCCTTTACGTCTTTGTGTTGCAGCTGTAAAGATGACGACGACAACGACATCTATAACGAGATCGAATTTTATGATCGAGTTCAGAAAAAAGTAAGCTGCCAAACCTCACAGTGTTTCTTCAACTTCGCTACACAACCTCAAGTAAAATTCACTCTTCTCCAAATGGTTCAGTGTTTCAGGAAAGCTACAACATTCAGTCAGATCCACATCAGTCACACTGAACAGTTCTGCTCTGTTCCTGAAAAATGGAGGACAAATACATACAAATCCAGAGATATCTCATTTAAATGCTTTTTATATTTTATATTTATTTATTTAGCTCTGTGTGGTTATAGAAAACTAATCAATCCCTTTTGACCGTTCAATATCAAGAATTTACAGTCATGTTGTTTTAAAAGACAAATGTTTTTTTTAATGTTCTAGGATTCCAGGGAGAAGGTACATGATCGGACCATTAATGTTCTGATAAGAAAAATGAAGGACAACGTAGCCTGGCCTCGTCTCACTAAAGACACGGCTAAGGTAATGAGGTCATTTTTTTGTTATGATGTTTAAAGACGTCGCACAATGTGCCCTAACCCTAAACCCTAACCCACTCTAACCTTAAAGCCACCCTAACATACCCTAACTTTAACCCTAACCCACCCTAACCCAACCCTAACGTACAGTACCCCTAAACCCTAACCCTAATGTACTCTAACCCTAACCCTAATGTACCCTAAACCCTAACCTTAAACCCACCCTAACCTTAAACCCACCCTAACCCAACCCCAACGTACCCTAACCCTAAACCTTAACCCAACGCTAACGTACCCTGACCCTAAACCCTAACCCTAATGTACCCTAAACCCTAACCCTAACCCACCCTAACCTTAAACCCACCCTAACCCAACCCCAACGTAACCTAACCCTAAACCTTAACCCAACCCTAACGTACCCTAACTCTAAACCCTAACCCTAATGTACCCTAAACCTTAACCCTAACCCACCATAACCTTAAACCCACCCTAACCCAACCCCAACGTACCCTAACCCAACCCTAACGTACCCTTACCCTAAACCCTGACGTACCCTAACCCAAAACCCTAACTTACCCTAACCCTAAACCCTAACCCAAATGTACGCTAAACCCTAACCCACCCTAACCTTAAACCCACCCCCAACATACCCTAACCCTACACTCTAACCCACCCTAACCCAACCCTAACGTACCCTGACCCAAAACCCTAACCCTAATGTACCCTAAACCCTAACCTTAAACCCACCCTAACCCAACCCACCCTAACCCTAAACCATAACCCATCGTAACCCAACCCTGACGTAGCCTAACCCTAAACCCTAACTTACCCTAACCCTAAACCCTAACCCCAATGTACCCTAAACCCTAACCCTAACCCACCCTAACACTAAACTTAAACCACATTAACTGTAAACGCCCCCTTAACCCTAATCCTAAGCCTAGCTTGATTGTAAGTGTGTATTGCGTAGAAGTAAGACTGTTAGTTATTTTCTGTAGAGATCATTATACATGTCAGCACTGAAGAATATCCATTAGTGAGTGTTTACTATTGAAGCTGATCACCGTCCGTGTTGCTGTCTTGGTCCTAACAGCCAGCCTGGCTATCGGTAGACTTCGATAACTGGAGAGACTGGGAACATGAGGAGGAAGACGGCCAGGCCGAGTTCGAACAGTACATGGACGTGAGTAGACATGAGATGAGCAGATGCAGAAACTTTGCACAAAACAACACACACGTTATTAACGCCTCGAATCTTAGGACTTAGAACTTGTTCATGCTACACAATTACTTTAAACGCAGATGCTGAATGATATGAAACAGACGGGAGAGCCGCCCAGCATGGATGACCTTGACTTCGATGTAAGTGCATCTACTGGATTTATTAAGTTTAATACAATTTCTGAAGTTTAATCTAAAAATAAATAAATAAACCCTTTACCTCCGCAGAGCGACTGAGTGACTCCATCTTCTGAAGGTAAATCTCTTCTCAGGAATAATCTCAAAATCTTTTTAATGTGTAATACTTTTATTTTAAGATACATAATTCTTCTTCCTTACAGATTTTTCATTCTCTGCAAGGCTCAGGAAAATAATTCATTGAAAGTATTTTGTACTGAATGTATTAAGTATAAATAATACATATGGACACAAATGTGATGTAATTTTATGAAAAAATTAACAACGTGTAATCTTACTGCCTACAAATGGATTATTTTCCCTCAAGTTCGATTTGTTTTTATACCAAAGCAATTTACTAATAATTGTTTTCTTATTATATTAATGTATACACGTTAAGAACACATACGTTTTGTGGTACATCCATGAAACAATTAAATCTGTATGTCCTTCATCCTTTCTATGGAGTAAAGCTTCATGGTACAAATTTAATTCTGACCTTTGCATAAGCCAGACACTGGAGATTCCACCCAAATAATCTGGTCTATCGTGTGCCCTGTCATCTGGTCTATCAACTGGTCTATCATCTGATCTGTCGTCTGGTCTATCATCTGGTCCATCATCTGATCTGTTGTCTGGTCTATCATCTGATCTGCCATCTGGTCTATCATCTGGTCCATCATCTGGTCTGTCGTCTGGTCTATCATCTGGTCCATCATCTGGTCTGTCTTCTGGTCTATCATCTGGTCTGTCGTCTGGTCTATCATCTGGTCTGTCGTCTGGTCTATCATCTGGTCTATTAACTATTCTATCAATTAGTCTATCATATGGTCTAACATCTAGTCTATCATCTGGTCTATCACCTAGTCTAAAATCTGGTCTATTAACTAGTCTATCAATTAGTCTATCATCTGTTCTAACATCTGGTCTATTAACTAGTCTATCATCTGGTCTTTTAGCTCAGACCGCAAATAAAACTGGAATAATGTCAACAGGCTTCCATCCGCATGCTTACTCCCAAAAATCTGAAACAAACTAATTGAAAAATAATCCAAATAAACATCTAAAAACTTTCATATATATCTACAGATATTATATCTGTAGATACAGTATAAACCAATCAGATTTGAGAATTCAACAGCACTGGGGAATTATTGTCATTACATTTTTTTGCTGTTGCTGTTTTTTTTTGCTTCTAATTACTGTAATTTGTTATAAAGAATTTCTACACCAATGTGTCATGTAATAAATTTCTTTAAAGGAAGTAAAGAATCTTTAAAGAATTTAGTATAAATGTCATTTTGAAACAGGTACCGTTACTGGTCAGTCATTTCACAATGTTCTAGTTTCTCTCAGACATTTCTGCTCTAACAAGCCATGCCCCCTTTTTTTAGTTGGAAAACAGGTTAGAATTAAATAATAAAATAACGATTAATGGCACTCCGTCCAGGGTGTATCCTGCCTCGATGGCCGATTATGCCTGAGATAGGCACAGGCTCCCCGTGACCCGAGAAGCGGTAGAAAATGAATGGATAACGATTAATAAGGTTCTTCATGTACGATGTATGAGCCTGTTGTGCTCGGGTTAGAAGATATATATTTTAACATTATAAGAGCTACTTTTCTGGTGTGATTTATTTATTTCCTTTTTTTCAGAATAATAATAATAATAAAAAAAAATTGACAGATTTTTGTTTGTTGGTCGATTTTTAAAAACCTGGAAATAATGAATTAGTGATGACATAGTGATGAATTAAAAATGATCTTTTAAACGTTTAGGTTTAGCTAGGTTTTAATTATTCTGGATCAGAAGAAATAACATTATCGAACAGTCATCGGATCATTCTGATTTTCCTTTGTTGTAATGCTTCAAATCCCTGGTCACTATTAAAAAAAAAATAGAGAACATACACTTGTTTGTGGTGAACAAAGTAGTGTCCTAACATCCTTAACAGTGTGCTCAGCTTCCTGTGGTGTCCCACACGGCCCGCTGTTGCACAACTGACCTTTCTTTAGCTTTTATATAGACTTCACATTGGGCTTCCGACCACATCAGCTGTTGCAGATGCCAGGTGGATGTTAATGTGTGCCCGCTCTAATAGTGTTAATGCAGTCACTAATTCATCTCCACTAACCCATTGACAGACTTCCAGAACCACAGCACAAAGGAGCCAGAGATGTGCATCAAGAAAATGGATAGAGGACCGAATGACCTATTTGGATACTCACCAAAACCTTCTTTATTTATTTATTTTTTTTCTAAAAAAAAAAAAAAAGGAGGGATTTCTCTAATAATTATAATTAGCACATGTATGTTTACGGACCCTGTTGTTGTCTTGCAGTATATTCTTGAACTGGATAAATAAATCAATAGATATTTTAGTATTTAAAACAAAAAAAAACACCCTGCTCGATTCACATTTTGCACACAAACTTCATGCAGGAGGACAAAAACACCGATAAGCTTGTTTGCACAGTCTGTGATGTAACACGGTGCTGATCCTCGGGTCTTCTAGCGGCACAAACAAAATGTCCTGCTCACGAGCTGCAGTGGAGGTGAAGGGCTGAAAGAGAACAACAAGGTGGTTAATGTTTAATTCTGGCTCTCTGTATGAGAATGTGCTTAGAGAGGATGTTTGAAATGTGCAAAACAAGTGGAAGCATTTGGATTTTCTGCAAAGTAAACATTTTATTTATTATTTTCTCAGGTTAAGCCCATTACATACCACAGCTACGGTATATAATAATAATAATAATAATAATAATAATAATAATAATAATAATAATAATAACTAGATTTGTAAAGTTCGTCGCGACAAACTTTGATGTTGGCTTTGATGAGGCAAGTATTTGCAAAGGCCGGTGCTTTTTGGAGGCGAGTGGACATAAGGGTCAGTGTTACTTTTGGAGGCAAGTGGACAGAAAGATAGGATGCCAAAACATTTGGGGGCAAGTTGAGACGAGCATGTGATGTCATCCGAATACTCCTGAGGAAGTTCCCCTCATTGGGCTGGGTGTTTTGATATGTCACATGTTCATGTTTTGCTAATTTTTGATTTTTACGTGACATCATGTGCCGTCATCAGAATACAGTTCGAAAGCTTGCCGAGTTATAAACCTCCAAAGTTTATAATGGGAGTCTATGGGAAAAAAGGCCAATTTGAGACCCGGTACCGGAAGTACCGGTACTCAGATCGCTTAGAAAAGTAATAGCAACAAACTTCAGACCAGGGTCTACAACATATCCGAATTTGGTGCATGTGGCTCCAAAGCCCTAGGCCGCATTAAATTTGATAAATTTTTGTCTACACCGAAATAGGAAAACAGAATGTTGGCTTCTACAAAGCCAACATAATAATAATAATAATAATAATAATAATAATAATAATAATAATAATAATAATACACCGTGCCTAAGCACCTCAACATGCTTGCAGGAGAGCATTAATCAGTTTACTGCTCACTTTCTCACTGTCTTAATACACTTATCGGAGACCATTAATTATTTTACTAATGACGGAATTATTACTCCATTCCTAAGCAGCTCAACATGCTTGCAGGAGAGCATTAATTATTAAACTCATAGTGGAACTAGTTGCCAATTCAAGTCATTAAATAAGCAGTGCATAATCTCTTTTTTACAGCATGTCTTACTATTAGATACTACATTATCCTCGCACATTATCTGTCATTACTTTACTAATACACACTAGCAGTTACTAGCAGTCAAAAATTCTGGACACATATCCTCTATTTTTATTCCGTAACTATTCCTGATAATAAATCTGGAATGACCACGAAAACAAAACTAAAGAAAAACAGTTTTATTTTTTCCATTTAAAATTGTATGATGAAATCACATGAAGCCCTGGAAAGAAAACTTGTAAGAAAACTTTTTGTGTTTTGTTCTTTAAAGCTTCAGTGGGTTGTGCCATCTCCCTATAACATGCCAGTAGGTGGACTGGGTGCACTAGCTTGCTGCTAGGAGTGTGTGAATGTGTGTGTGCAGTGCACGGTGTCTTGACATGTCATTCAGGGTGTATTCCTGTGTCACACCTTTGATAGACACGAGATCCACCACGAATTTGACCAGGATAAGGAACTTACTGACATTTGATAGTAATGTAAGAATAATAAGAACACATTTTACGAGCATAAATGACATGAGAGACTTTTTCGAAAGGTAAATGAATGGTTTGGTTTAATTAATATACAACAACATAAAAATACATAATTAGCATTGAAAGGATAAAAGATTCATCCAAGCGTATAAAGGACCGGCTGGTGATTTCAATGCTCAAAGCTGATTGAAGTCATTAGTTATTAATTGACAAGTTCATCGGTTGTGTAAGAGCAAGGAAAATGTACAAAATGTACACGACTCCTGAATTTACTTCTGCACTTAAATGCACAGATCGTTTAAGTTTTACGAGTTCCATAAAAGTTCCACAATCTCTGAAATCGTCAGCATAGGAACGCACAAGCACACGCATGGCCCCGATGGCAATTAGTAACTCAGCATTGTACAATCCCACACGTATAGAACACTGACTTCGGTGAGCAGTTCAGAGTACAAGAGCTGGTTGAAAGACCTTTGGACATGTTTTTTGACAGTATTTGTAGTTGTAGTGAATGGGCCAGACTCATAGGGAAGATAGGGAAGGAAATTCCCCGGCAGCTACACGATGGCTTCGGCTAAAATACACCAAAAGAAACCACTCTAACATCTTCGCAACTACTGATCATTAATAGGAGTTCTTAAAATCTTCTAGTTTCTATAAAATACCTTCTGTTTGATGTCAGAAGGTCTCAGAATGGACTTGGAAGAATTGTTCTTAGGCACAAGAAGTGTGAAGCTTTACTCACTCACTCACTCACTCTCTCTCATTTCCTACCGCTTATCCGAACTTCTCGGGTCACGGGGAGCCTGTGCCTATCTCAGGCGTCATCGGGCATCGAGGCAGGATACACCCTGGACGGAGTGCCAACCCATCACAGAGCACACACACACTCTCATTCACTCACACACTCACACACTACGGACAATTTTCCAGAGATGCCAATCAACCTACCATGCATGTCTTTGGACCAGGGGAGGAAACCCCCGAGGCACGGGGAGAACATGCAAACTCCACACACCCAAGGTGAAGACGGGAATCGAACCCCCAACCCTGGAGGTGTGAGGCGAACGTGCTAACCACTAAGCCGCCGTGCCTGTGAAGCTTTAAATACGATACAATACATGTACTATACTTGGCCTCTGAGGTGTATTCATAAAAAAAAACCATGGAAGCGTGAAGCCTGATGCTGGAGAAGTGCATGGACGAGAACCTGAGCTAAATCGTTGTGGAACATAACCAATATACTGACTTTCAGGCTAAGTATTTATCACTCACCATTATCAACATCTGAAATTGTTATCTATGAGGACTTTTCAACTTTCCTTTCCTGGAAAAACAAGGACAAACATCTAGGAACAAGTGTGGTGGGAACTAAAAGAGCGACTGCACTCTTAACGAATGACAGAATGTAAAAGATCGTATGGTTATCTGACGGGAAGGTCAAAAAGTCCAGGAGCTGCAGAAGGGCTAATGACAGGGTAATTGAGCCTATTCTGAAGGGAACGCTGGTGCTCTTCTTGCTCTCGATATAGAGTGGCGAGTGCAGGCCCAGGCCCAGACCGAACAAGGTGCCCATGTTGCGCATCAAGCTGGCGAACGGCGTCGAGTCCATGAGGACCCAGGTTGGGTTCACGCACCATTTCTGAGCTTTTTCCAAAGTCCACAGCAGATCCACACCCACGGCCTTCAAGAGAACGTAAAAGCCCACGGCGAAAACGGTCAGGAACAGAGTGATGTTGAAGTAACTCTGTAGGCTGGTGTTGTAAATCCATCGTTGTCTCGAGAATACTTCAGCTACAATGATACCTGGCATCAGGAGACAAGAGATTGTTTGATGATATATCAAAAGCCACTTAGGTAATAAAGCATAGATAGTGCCAAAGGAGAGTATATTAATGTCAACCAGTGGAGAAATGGCCCACCTGAGATAACGCCACATATAACCTGGTGGGGAAAGTGGGCAGCGACATAAACACGAGACATGCAGACTAACAGCTCCACCATCCCCAACAGCATCCATAACAGTATCTGTAAAAGCCTGGGGGAAAAAATAATAATGTGTCAAATTACTTCTATATACTGTAATATCAAACACTTCTGCAAGCTTGAGGACATCAGCATACTCAATACGGAGAAGACGTTTGGCTGAAGTCCACAGAAATATTACGCAATCGCAGTGCAAACAGAGGTCATGTGGAGGCAGCTGTATGAGTCAATTAATTACAAGATGGAAGACTTTGTGGAGTGACAAATATCTTCATATAGTCATGTACTGAATTTTTGTACCAATTCGAACCGTCAAAGAATATTCGACTATCCGTGCAGAGACCTTTAATCTGACAGTAGTAAAGAGTATCATTCGTTTGTTCATTTTCTACCGCTTATCCGAACTTCTCGGGGAGCCTGTGCCTATCTCATCGGGCATCGAGGCAGGATACACCCTGGACGGAGTGCCAACCCATGGCAGGGCACACAGACACTCTCATTCACTCACACACACTCACACACTACGGACAATTTTCCAGAGATGCCAATCAACCTACCATGCATGTCTTTGGACCGGGGGAGGAAACCGGAGTACCCGGAGGAAACCCCCGAGGCACGGGAAGAACATGCAAACTTCACACACACAAGGCGGAGGTGGGAATCAAACCCCCAACCCTAACCACTAAGCCACCGTGCCCCTCCAGTAAAGAGTATATATAGGAAATAATGCAAGAGATTGGCACTTGCCTGCCTTGACTAAAACTCACCAATAAATCGAAGCAGGAGGTTTTCTCTGAGCAGCAATGGATAGCAATGACGTGACCACCGCATACCCTACTGCAGCAGAGCCCATTGCATGACCAGAAGGACTTCCTTAAAAGAAAAAAAACAAGCTGAGATCTCTCGAGCATGAGCCAGCAGCTAAGGTTGTTTTTTTTTAAAACATTTATATAAATGTTTCTTATTCTTTTCATTCAGATGATGGCTAGAAATCATGGAAGGCATGCAAATGACAAATGGAGTTGTGAAATGAGTGGCATGTGTCATGCATGCAAACAGTGATGCAAAAGGTGTGAATGGCTTCAGACAGCTCTCTCTTAGCAAATAATAAAAAGTCAATGCGTAATAGTAAACAACATGTACACAAATGCCTTACGCTACGTCTTGCAAGATAAGATCAGAGCAATACAAAAGGCCAAAGTAGGAGAAGGAAGGAGGGTTTTCAAGACGTCCAAGCATACGGGTTTAATTCGGGTCAATGATTTATTCCTATCAATGAATGATCGATAGGCTGATTTCAAACTTGGTCCTTAGGTTATTGCATTAAGATAACTCAAGACAAGACATCATCCAGTCAGATTAGTACAGTACATTTATTGCCATCTCAGTTGCATAAACATTTACAACATGAAAATTACATAGACTCGCCACGCAATAAGAATCAATACGATCGAAGATAAATGACAGTAATCACAACTGTTGCAGAGCGTGTCATGCATTATACCTGGTCCGGTCTCACACGTGATGGGAAGCTGCCTTAGAGCAGGTGCTGACTCAGTGCCATAAAACCTGGTTTCATGAACCCACCAGTAAGGCCTTTGTCCAAAAAGAACCCTGTAAACCAAATGCTTACTGAGATACCAAGCAGTTTGAACAATAGTCTAAACATCTTTCCAATTTTCAGAATCTCTTACCATTTTAGCACCAGGTTAAGCCAGTCCCCAACAACACCAACCCAGATGAGCTTGATGCCAACATCCCGTTTCAGGTGAAACCAGATGGGGAAGAAGATGAAGAAGGTGGTGTGCAGGTCTGCCACGTAGGATATCAGCTGAAACCAACTCTCATAGGCAACGTACTCGGTCTGCAAATAGACCGCCACACTCACCCCCCAACTGTGGAGCAGATCCATGACTCGATGACGGCAAAGACGCCGGGATTAGCCCGACACGACCGTTGACGCACAGATGATGAGGATTGAGGCATGCAGACTTAATGGTTTTACCCCTTTTTCAGATTTCAGTTGTCCCCTTTCACCTGGACTTTACTCAAGGCTGGACCATCATGTTTACATGTCGCCTGCTGTATCCAGGAGTCTTCAGGGTCCATGAACTTTAACCCACTGTAACGGTGAAGCGGTCCAAAACTGATAACAAAAAATTGGGTAAGTTGATTGGTCATGACACACAGAATATGATGTCATACGACGACGCTAACGTCATTAGAACCAAACAAAATAGGTTATCTTTGGACGGTCTTTCCGACGTTAAACAGGGTTGCCAGCAGGTTTTACTCGTCGTGTTGCATAGCATAACATAAAACGTACATTTTGTTAAAGAAAAAAAATCATTTCAGTGCTGTTTGTGAACTGTGTAACTGCCTTGATTAACTCTCAGTAACAACAGATATGCTACCGATTGATTGAAAACAGCCACCTCTTTTTTCTCAAACCTAGTTAAATACAAATCAACAAATCAGTAGTAAATGATTGCCAGACACTAAAAAAGCTTTGTTGCAAATACATGGTCATTCTTTTCATGCCTCCAGCAAAATAACCAAACTATTCTTGTAGCTTGCGATAAAATACACTACTGTAGAATCAAAATATACCAAAAGCGTCTGAACTGATAGAATACGGCTGTCGTGAGCTTTTAGTCCGTCTGGTGAATTCTTTTAACCTTCATTGCCTGAGACTGTAAGGAAAAACAATTTCTACGAGTCCAATCACATTTGCTTACTAGCACGACACAACCGAGAGACTATTTTACACCGAAAAGATTTTCAGAGTGCAAAACATGAACAGGAAAAAGTGCTCAGGTTTCTGTGAAATTTTGCTCTGCACATCCAAGTCAGGACATCTGACGATCCAACATAGATTGCAGGAGGTAAAGAAAACAGGAGAACTTTCATACATGGCTTTTATTTCGAACAATCCATTCATTCATTTCCTACCGCTTATCCGAACTTCTCGGGTCACGGGGAGCCTGTGCCTATCTCAGGCGTCATCGGGCATCGAGGCAGGATACACCCTGGATGGAGTGTCAACCCATCACAGGGCACACACACTCTCATTCACTCACACACTCACACACTACGGACAATTTTCCAGAGATGTCAGTCAACCTACCATGCATGTCTTTGGACCAGGGGAGGAAACCGGAGTACCCGGAGGAAACCCCCGAGGCACGGGGAGAACATGCAAACTCCACACACACAAGGCGGAGGCGGGAATCTCGAACAATTATATGGGAAAAATTGTATTGGTTAAAGAAGTAAATGCCGCTACACAGTGCACATAGTGATGCGTAGCGAGCAACTACGAAAACATGAAAAACATCTTAAAATTAATATAAAATAAAAGTTCATTTGAAACATTACAGAGGGTCTGCATCATAGAATACAATCACTCTAACCGGTAAACTTTCTGTAAATAATATTTTGACCTTCCTAAAAATCTGTATCTTTTCATCTAATTTTTTAGCATTGAAAATGCATGATAATGAATGAATTAATTAACGGTGACTAATTTTCTAGATTCCGAACAGCTTCGAGTGCTCTAACTTCTCTTGTTTGTGTTCACTCTGCTTTCCAACAAACAGGCTGTTTGTTAACTGTATCTAACTTTTTTCTCTGTTCCCTCTGTTTTATTACACATGTGCAAGGTCCAAAGATCAGTGTTGTCCATGCGTTTAGCTGGTGGGCCTGCTGATATAAAGCCCAGGACCAGCATGCACAAGGCTATCAGTTCTCTCTCTACTCTCTGACTCTCTCTCTCTCTCTCTCTCTCTCTCTAATCGACTGTCAGATTTAGTTAAAAAGGAAAGCCATCAGAATGAACACGCTGATGGATGCCGTGCATGGCTATGGTGTGAGCTCCACACAATATCTACAGACTCACTACAAAGACGCACAGGGCTGGTTCCTGTTCATCTCCATCGCTGCTGATCTGCGCAACACCTTCTTCATCTTCTTCCCCATTTGGTTCCACCTAAGGGCATCTGTGGGCATCAAACTTATCTGGGTGGCTGTGGTCGGGGATTGGCTCAACCTTGTTTTCAAATGGTAAGACAACCTTGTTTTAAAATGATTATTTGTTATATATAAAAATATTTCTTGTCTTATTTTATTCAGATTTTTTTAACTTAATATGTTAAAAAAAAATGATATGGCAACCGGTATATTACCAAAATGTACATCAAGTGCATTTCACAGTTGCTAAAAAAAAAAAAAGCTAAATTGCATAGTTTGCATAAATTACTGATCCTTTTATTGTCCTTCGCTAATTTGTCAACTGAAGGATCCTATTTGGAGAGCGGCCCTACTGGTGGGTCCACGAGACGCCATATTACGGCAACACATCTGTGCCGCACGTCGAACAATTTCCCATGACCTGCGAGACAGGCCCAGGTGACTCCTCATATCACCACGAGCAAACCATTTTACTTTACTTAGCTGCGGTGTCATTTTTTGTCTAACGACACACAGTGTGTGTTTTGGTCATTTTGCCGATGCAGGTAGTCCATCGGGTCATGCTATGGGTGCAGCTGGAGTTTACTATACCCTGGTCACCTCCATCCTCACCATCATGCTGAGCAGAAAGAAGGCATGTTCCACTAAAGCACTGTAAGAGTCTTTAATTAATATCAGATATCATTTCCTAATGGATTATCCCAAAACTTACCCCTGTTCATGTTTCCCAGGTTACAGTAGTGGCCAGGAATAGTGCATGAAGTAATGCTACCAGGCTAGGTTCTTCATCTTATCTCGTTTATTTGAAATAGTGCACATTCGCTAGCTACGTGAGATACCTTGCGTCAAGCGGTGTTGGGTTTTGCTTCACTTCGTAACAGTGCTTCTGTTCTCAGTGCGAAGTACGTTTAATTGGGTCTCTTCTTCCTTAAGAGTGTCATACTTAGAGCTGTTGTTTTCACTGAGCTGAGGTTAGTCGTGTTGTCGACCTAGCTAGCGAAGAGATCCTCCTCAAGTGCTATATGTTCAATATGTTTTATCAGGTCACTTGTAATGTTGATCCTTCCAGAGCATTTACGAGTATGTCATTTAGAATTTATTCCTGGAAAGCCCCTTGAGATGCAGCATCTCGTTTTCAAGGGGGACCAGAAACATACAACAGATTCAGTGCATTCAGTACAATACAAAAACAAACCAAACATTACAAGACAATTCTGCTCACAGATCCCCCTCCCCTCCCAGGGCCATTTCAGAATCTCCAAGGTATACAAATCTTTACAAAGACAGTTGTTTCAGGAACCGTAGCAATTACAAAAACTGACAATCAGTTTTCAAGAACAAGATAGTTCAAGGAACAGTTACAATTAAAAGCATTTACAATCAGTTTTCAAATAGGTTAAGAAAGATGTTCTAAAGGAGCCTAAAGTAGTATTAGATGTCACAGATGGAGGCAGATTATTCCAGTCTGAAGGAGCATTAAAACAGAAGGACCTCCGACCGACTACTTTGCACATAACAGGGACAATAAAAGTCAGACATTGAGACTGTTGAAGAAAATCAGTTGGAGTATATTGTACAAAAAAACCTTTTCAGATATGGTGGTAAGTTCAAATAGATGCATTTAAAAATAAATTGAAGCCAGTGATGCTGTCGTCTCTTATCAGGCAACAACCAGTTAAGCTGATTATATAATCGGTATAATAAATGGATCAGACTGATACATGTTTTGGTTTCGATGCACCCTTCATGTTATCATGTTTTGCTTCGTTTGCTCCAGGTACTTGCGTGGCACCCTCTGGACTCTTTTCTGGACCGTTCAGATCTGCGTTTGTCTTTCCAGAGTCTTCCTTGCTGCCCATTTCCCTCATCAGGTCATCGCTGGTGTAATTACAGGTCGGTTCTCGTTAGGGTCGACGCGTATCGTTCAGAAACAGACTATGCATAATGCAGAACTAAAATCTCCTGTCTTCCTCACAGGTATAATCGTGGCTGAAATCTTCAACAGGCAGACGTGGATCTACTACGCCAGCCTGAAGAGGTACTGCAACATCACTCTGTTCTTGACCGTTTTCGCCGTGGGCTTTTACGTTCTCTTGAAGGCCGTGGGAGTGGATCTGTTGTGGACTTTAGAAAAAGCTCAGAAATGGTGCGTGAACCCAGCTTGGGTCCACATGGACTCGACACCGTTCGCCAGCCTGCTGCGTAACATGGGCACCTTGTTCGGTCTGGGCCTGGGCCTGCACTCGCCGCTCTATACCGAGAGCAAGAAGAGCACCAGCGTCCCCTACAGGATCGGCTGCGTGCTCAGCTCTCTACTCCTGCTCCACCTTTTCGACTCCATCAAGCCGCCGACGCACACGGCGGCGCTCTTCTACCTGCTGTCGTTCTGTAAGAGCGCCACCGTACCGCTGGTCACCGTAAGCATCATTCCATACTGCGTGTCTGGAGCCCTGAGTTTACCGAGCAAGAAACACCTCTAAAAGAACTCCTAAAAGACGACTGTAGTGAAAATACAAACCCTCAGCGGTATTTTCCAGCTCTCGTTCTTCACAGCACGTCTCATCGGCTGTATTGACTCGACCTCGAAGACGGAAGACGTCCTCGAGCGCCGTAAAAAGGCTGTTTATTGCTCAGGATTATGATGTTGTGTTTAGATTACCGTTTTATTCAATCTCGTTACTCGTACCTTAGTGCTCTTTAAGTGGACTGAGAACAAGCTTGGCGTCTAGCCCAAGCACACAGACGCTTTTAGACCAGGTTCGTTTTTAAGAACTGAGATGCAGTACTTTATGACGGGGGAATGAAGCACTGTGTCTTATTTCACACAATCCGACAGAAAGTGCTGCTTGTATCGTAAAATTCATTATTTGTGTCTGTGTGTGTGTGTATATATGAAAATGCTAGAGGCTTTCTGTAAAATTCTATTTTTGAAATTGTTTATTTTTAATAAAAAATTCCGAAGCGTGTGAAGCAATCTAGTCATGTATTTCTTCTAAACCTGCATACTGACATAAAGCCTAGCAGTTAACAAGGGCACAAAGTCCCGAAGACTTGACGAATCAGACAGTAAACATCTCCTTACGGAAAGCTTCACCATATCGACCATTACAGTATTTATTTAACGATTGTCTGCCATACGGGTCCCTTTGTATGAGCCGTCGCTATAGAAACAATAATAATCCCGAAACATTAACGTATAAATGCGATTTTTAATTACAGTCGGCAGCGCTGTCCGAACATTAGGACGGAAAATAAATCAAGCTTTTGTTCGAGTTGAGGGAAAAAAAAAAAAGAGAGAGAGAAGTTCTGATGACATCCATCCATTTTTTCGTACCGTATCCTACACCAGGGCACAAGGAACCTGGAGTCTGTCCCAGGGAAGTCTATTACTTGACGGTCTTTGGCCTCGGGGTCCTTTTGAACCTCTGTGTTTCTGTGCAGGAAATCCGGGGAATCATGTACTGTAAATGCCGCACACAGACAAGGTGAAGGTGGGAACCCAGAGGTTAGGGGTTTGATGCTTCATAAATAAACCTGATTTAATTTAATTTAGCCTAATAACACAAAGATCAAGCGGTTTAACAAAAAGTTGTAAAATAGCTAGGATTCTAATTTGTCATGACGTGTTAAAAGAGAGTCGGTCGTCAGTCCGGCTGAAGCTTGGTGCGCCGTAGGCCGCGAGAGCACCGGGATCTCTCACTCGTCTCCTGCTGAGCGCCGGCGGCTGTGTTCCCGAAGCAAAGCCTCGACCTCGGCTCTCTTCGCCAGGCTGTTGGCCTTGCCTTGGAAACGCCCGTTCTTTCCTGCACCTTTCCCCTGTAGCAGCTCCGCTACCCTGCACGTAGACACAGACAGAGACAGAAACAAAGCACAAAGTATAAGATGTAGGCGTCTGCTGAACGCTGTAAAGTCAGTCATTCAGGTTTGCGAGTTATTTCCTTACCGTTGCCCTACTTCAGTGATGATGTTCTCAGGACCTGCGAGCAGAAACAGCCCTGCGCCTTTCTCTTCCCCGACTGTCAGAAAAATAACCGTCTCCTGCACACAGAGTCTTATGAAGTCTCTCAGTATTAAAAGACGAATCTTGACATTGTTTGTCCTGTATTAAATGATACCAAATCTACCCCACTGACAAATCTACCCCACTGACACCTCACCTGAAATCCAATCTCATTAGCGATGATGTTCATGAACTCGTTGTCCCCGTCCTTGCTGCGGGCAAAGACAAAAATAAACAGAGGAAAAGTAAAGAGACACTTTAAAGCTACCGATATCTTACGTTTTGTTGGAACGTTTAAAGGGACACACGCACTTGTGCAAACTGAAGAAGTTTCCTCTCTCTGGCTGGCTCTTAAAGTTGTGTGCTATAAGGACGGCCATGTCCCTGATGACGGTGAGGTTACTCTGTAGAGAAACGACAGGTTTTATAAGACTGTAAAAGTCTTACAGACGACCAGCTTTAGTAGAGTTTTACCTTCTGAAGGCGCTTGACTGTTTTCTGCAGTTTGTCCACAGCATCAACATGTTCATCTGGCCCTGTTCTGTGGAACAGCACACATCACATTACACAGGATTTCCTGCATAAAGATAAATGCTTATAGAAAAGTCTCTCTCTCTCTCTCTTTCTCTCTGTCTGTCTCTCTCTCTCTCTTTCTCTCACTGTTTCTCTCTCACTCTCTGTTTCTCTCTCACTCTCTCTCTCTGTCTCTCTCTGTCTGTCTCTCTCTCTCTCACTCTCTCTTTCTCTGTCTCTCTTTCTCTCACTCTCTTTCTCTGTTTCTCTCTCACTCTCTCTCTCTCTCTCTCACTGTTTCTCTCTCACTCTCTCTGTTTCTCTCTCACTCTCTCTGTTTCTCTCTCACTCTCTCTGTTTCTCTCTCACTCTCTCTGTTTCTCTTTCTCTGTCTCTCTCTCTCTCACTCTCTCTGTTTCTCTCTCACTCTCTCTGTTTCTCTCTCACTCTCTCTGTTTCTCTCTCACTCTCTCTGTTTCTCTCTCACTCTCTCTGTTTCTCTCTCACTCTCTCTGTTTCTCTTTCTCTGTCTCTCTCTCTCTCAGTTTCTCTCTCACTCTTTCTCTGTCTCTCTCTCTCACTCTCTCTTTCTCTCACTCTCTCTCTCTCTGTTTCTCTCTCACTCACTCTTTCTCTCTCTCTTTCTCGCACTCCCCCACACACTCCCCCCCCCCAACACTCCCCCACACACACTCCCCCACACACACTCACTTCAGCAGTGCCGTCAGCGACTTTTCCGTGTTGTAGCTTTTCTCTGCGTATCTCAGGACTCTGTTTCCAGCTATGAAGATTAAGTTGGTCTTGTTCTTCTTCCCTTTCTCTGTCCCGAGAATCTTAATCACCTTGTAAAGTAAAACAAAGACACGTTTGAAGGTCAACGTTAAGAACAGTTATTTCCAGCCATCATTTTCTCCCTCAGCAGAATTTATATCTATTAAATGATTCAGATCAAATCAGCACTTCTATTGGGTTGGGTTCAATAAATCCTGAATATAACGTGTAAAAGCGACTTGCTCTAAGATACACAGGAAAATCGCTTGGATTGTTTGCTGCAACAACGAGGAAACGTCATAGCCGCTTTATAGCCACTGAATTCTCCCTGAGTACTAACCTGTAGGTGACTGAGATTGGATACATGGGTCCCACAGCACATATTGGCATCTACTCCTTCAATATCGATGATCCTGATTGGTCCAGCATGATCGTCAGGAAGCCCTCGGCTCCTTACCTGTGTACACAAACAGCTCTCCACAGATCAGCTCTAACGATAACACACACACACACACACACACACACACACACACACACACACACACACACACACACACACACACACACACTTACAGTATATCCTTAGGCTATGTTCACACCTACGGGGATTTTATCAGAGCAAGTTCCAAGCCGTTGAACTACGAAGTCGCTGGTAGGCGTTCCTACGACTGGTTGCCATAGTAACTGCATTTCTCAGTGGGTACTATCTAGGATTCCATGTGAATTTTATCACTGCTAAAATAGAATGTTCTAGAGGGAGATTTGATGTTCATCCATGCTTCGATCCCGTCGGGCGTCGCCGCACCGAGTCGCTCGTATTTACGTGAAGTTAAGCTTAGTACGATCGGTCGTCTCACCGGAAGTCGCCAGCGCTGCGAGTCTCCGTACGCATGTACATCGAATCAGCTGTATTACACGATGCATTTACCTTTTCCACATCAGGGTCATCTAAGGACAGGAGGCGCACGATGACCGGGACATGAGCACGGATCCTGTCGTTGACCGCATCCTCCAGCGCTTCCATCTCTCCCGGTTTCACGGAGCACGTATCCAGCTCAATACTGCTGCGCTGACGGCCCAAATCCCTGCAGCACAATTCAAGCTTTAACACACGAACACACCCCCACACACACATACACACACGCGCATCTCATAGCGTTTCCGGTGCATTAAAAAATACTTTGCTACAAACAATGGGTTTGGAATACTTGTGAAAATGCTTTGTTAAAAGTCTGAAGATGAGAATAAAGGTTCGTACCATGAGCTAGTTTTGTATCCAAACATTGTGTCTGCTAAGGCAGTGATCAAATGTTGGCCTGCGGGAAAAAAAGATTAAAAAAACAACTCGGTCGTGACTAAAAAAAGTATATTGTGATTGTTCAAACATTTATATCAGCAGTTCTGACAGCATGTTAATGAAAATGTTAAGGTTTCTCTGAGAAGACATTTATATAGTATTTTTGTAAGGAGCCTCAAGTGTTAGAGCTTTAAAAGTCTAAGGTGAGGCAAAAACTTTAGATCTTCCATCATGGTGAAAGTCTTTCAGGGCTTGGGACCGTTTGTGGTTTCTGTCGCTTGATAAACGATTTATTTTGGTCTAGTTAAAGGTGCGGTGCACGACGTTTGAGAAACGCTTCAGAAAGTTGAGTCGGGCCGACAAACAAAGCAAACGTGTAGCCAATGAGCAGAAAGGGGCGGGGCTTGTCGATATGTGGCGGAGAGAGTGTTCAGTGCGCGTGTGTGACATTAGCAGAAAGCGGTTTTAACATTGACATTGAGGATAAATACAAAGAAAGAAAGCGAAGAAAGGCTTACGATAAGGACAAGAAGTAGGTCGTGTTAATATAGAGCTAAAGCTTTCACGCTACAACACAGAATACTTGCCTGGGTTATGTATGTACTGTATGGGACCCATTTGGGTTAGGGGCGTGTTTGTTTTGGTGATTTCAAATGTCAACATTGGCTTTCAGAGATTGTGCATCCCACCTTTAATTGCACAGCTTATGAAGGGAAAAAACGATTATAGTTGCTATAAGGTGAGTGACAGGGATAACTTTTGTGTGCATGTGTGTGTGTGTGTGTGGGTTATGGGGTTGCATGCTCACCTGTATGCTGTTGCATGTGATCGAACCTACGCTCCCAGTCCAACTTGAGCCGAACCGCACTGCCGTCCTCTAACGCTGAGCCGACAAAGTGCACTGCGTCTGCTCCTTGCCTCAGCACTCGCAACACCTCCAGATCCTCAATGGTTCCATGGTCATCAGGCTGTGGCCCAAATCCCCACACATTCATACACAACGTTACATTACTATACAATTTTTTTTTTTACATTTTTACAATACAACTAGTCCCTAAATAATCTCCTCACTTTTCAACATTTACTCAGATATTTATGTGACAGGTCTGACTTCAGAGAAAATACATCATCACCTTCTGACCAATCAGATTTGAGAATTCGATCCGTTTATAAACGCTCACATCGGCCGATTCGCTAACGTTATATTGTTAAAATTATCATTTGATATTAAACAGTGCTTATCAGGTCCCAGTATGCGAATGCAGGTGTAATATGTAGACATAATGTAAACGTAGACTAATATTCACCTGTCCGCCTCCCTCAGGGAACAGAATGGTGTCTTTTAATATCACATTAAAGCCCTTCACTTTTTCTTTCTTGCCGTTGTTGTCCAGCTTCAGTTCGGCGGGTGAACAGGACACCACTGAGGTGACAAGCTGCAAAAGGGAAAGATTAAAGACAAACAAAAAAAATTGAAAGACACTATTAATGCAGCTAAACCCACACACACACTCGTACTCACACACAGTCTCTCTCACAAACACACACTCTCTCTCTCTCTCTCTCTCTCTCTCACACACAGTCTCTCTCACAAACACACTCTCTCTCTTACACAGTCTCTCACAAACACACACACTCTGTCTGTCTCTCACACACTGTCTCTCTCTCTCTCCCTCACACACAGTCTCTCTCACACACACACACTGTCTCTCTCTCTCACACACACACTGTCTCTCTCTCTCTCTCTCTCTCTCACACACACACTCTCTCTCTCTCACAAACACACACACTCTCTCTCTCACAAACACACATACTCTCTCTCACACACACAGTCTCTCACAAACACACACACACACTGTCTCTCTCACAAACACACACACACACTGTCTCTCTCCTTCTCTCTCTCTCACACACACACACACACTCTCTTTCACACACAAACACTGTCTCTCTCACAAACTCACACACACTCTCTCTCTCACACACACTCTCTCACAAACACACACACACTCTCTCTCTCTCACAAACACTCTCTCTCTCTCTCTCTCACAAACACTCTCTCTCTCACTCTCTCTCTCACACACACACACACACACTCTCTTTCTCTCATACGCACGCGCACACACTCTGTCTCTCACACACACAGAGACAGACAGACAGACAGACAGACAGACAGACAGACAGACACACACACACACACACACACACACACACACACACACACCTGACATGTTCACATAGTAAGCACAGTAACATTAGCCACCTAGCTAAGTGTGTGAGGAGGAATTAAATTATATACAGTAGGTGAAGCTCAATATTAAAAGGTACCACTTATATACAGTATACGACGTTTACATACTTCTCGCATATAACTGTCCCTCTGACACTGAAACGCCATGTTCTACAGTGAAAAACAAGCTCAGCGTTACTGAATGACCCAAAGGGGAAGCGTCAATATGGCGCAGAGAGAAATGTTTCAAAATAAAAGCCCCAGTTATCAGAATCAGAATTAGCTTTAGTGGCCAAGTGTGTTGATGCACACAAGGGATAAGGTTTGTGACTCAGACTTTCATAATACTATAGTATTCAAGACAAGATAAAACAGACATAAAACAGAACGACCAGACATAGGAACAGTTTCTTCCCTCAAGCTATCCACCTGATGAACGATTAACACCATGGAACACACAACACATAATATCTGTACTACGTATACCTCAATTTGCACATTTCACAATTGCACATGTGTACATACAAATTGTATATATTGTATACTTATTTGCATATGTATATTTCATATGTTTATTTTAACTGCACATTTCACACCTGTATATGTGTACATACAATTTAATCTATACTACATATGTCATTCTGTTACACTGTGGAGATTATGTCACTAAAACAAATCCCTCGCATGTGAAAAGACGCCTGGCAATAAAGCTGATTCTGATTCTGAAATAACACTACACTATACAAGACAAGACTATTACAGACATTAATTATACTATAGGCTACTATATATTTAGCTTGGACTGTACAAAACAATACAGATTATACAAGACAAGACAATACATACTATACAAGACAAGGCAATACAAACTATACAAGACAAAACAGACAATACAGACTATACAAGACAAGGCAATACAAACTATACAAGACAAAACAGACAATACAGACTATACAAGACAAGACAGACTATACAAGACAAGACAATACAGACTATACAAGACAAAACAGACAATACAGACTATACAAGACAAGACAATACAGACTATACAAGACAAGACAATACAGACTATACAAGACAAAACATAATACCGACTATACAAGACAAAACAGACAATACCGACTATACAAGACAAAACAGATAATACCAACTATACAAGACAAGACAATACAGTCTATACAAGACAAAACAGACGATACCGACTATACAAGACAAGACAATACAATACAGTCTATACAAGACAAAACAGACAATACCGACTATACAAGACAAAACAGATAATACCAACTATACAAGACAAGACAATGCAGTCTATACAAGACAAAACAGACTATACCAACTATACAAGACAAGACAATACAGTCTATACAAGACAAAACAGACAATACCGACTATACAAGACAAAACAGATAATACCGACTATACAAGACAAGACAATACAGTCTATACAAGACAAAACAGATAATACCAACTATACAAGACAAGACAATGCAGTCTATACAAGACAAAACAGACTATACCAACTATACAAGACAAGACAATACAGTCTATACAAGACAAAACAGACAATACCGACTATACAAGACAAAACAGATAATACCGACTATACAAGACAATACAGACTCTACAAGACAAAACAGATAATACCGACTATACAAGACAAAACATAATACCGACTATACAAGACAAAACAGACAATACCGACTATACAAGACAAGACAATACATACTATACAAGACAAGGCAATACGAACTATACAAGACAAAACAGACAATACAGACTATACAAGACAAAACAGACAATACAGATTATACAAGACAAAACAGACAATACAGACTATACAAGACAAGACAGACTATACAAGACAAGACAATACAGACTATACAAGACAAAACAGACAATACAGACTATACAAGACAAAACAGACGATACAGACTATACAAGACAAGACAATACAGACTATACAAGACAAAACATAATACCGACTATACAAGACAAAACAGACGATACCGACTATACAAGACAAGACAATACAGACTATACAAGACAAAACATAATACCGACTATACAAGACAAAACAGACAATACCGACTATACAAGACAAAACAGATAATACCGACTATACAAGACAAGACAATACAGTCTATACAAGACAAAACAGACGATACCGACTATACAAGACAAGACAATACAGTCTATACAAGACAAAACAGACAATACCGACTATACAAGACAAAACAGATAATACTGACTATACAAGACAAGACAATACAGACTCTACAAGACAAAACATAATACCGACTATACAAGACACAACAGACAATACCGACTATACAAGAGAAAACAGATAATACCGACTATACAAGACACAACAGACAATACCGACTATTGTGGGGCTACTCTTATTATGTAAGTACACAATATTATTATTATTATTATTATTATTATTATTATTATTATTATATATTTTTAATTGCAGAACAAGAACCTTTACAAAGAAATATACATACCTATGATTTACAAATGTACCTACTGTTACAATATTAATAGAAAGAGCATCATTGTGCTTTTTGATTTCTTGCATCTTTTAGTCTCGATAAATCGGATCAGTTCGGTTTTATATTCCAGATTGTATTTGTTTGTCTATATGGTGCTTCACTTACATACATAAAAAAAATTACCAAATTTTACTACAAACATTTATTTATATACAATAAAAAAGTATTATATTTAAAAAAGAGATCATTAAGAAGGTTATCTCTTAATAAAGTATATTAATTGACAAAATATGGGAAAAATGTACACCAGTGACTGTACACATGGGTGGACAGTGGAAACATTTAAATTAAGACCGATTATTTCAATTTTCCAACAATTTAATAGGCTTGTGCTACGTTCTGGCTTAACCCTCTGCTTTTGCATAGATTCTACAAATCTATTAGTTTGTTTTTACAACTAAACAATAAAAACTCAAAGAAAAGTGAATTCTTTTTTCCTTTCCAAGTGACTATACATTGGTGGATGACCAGTAAATGAACCCCAAATATCTGTGATGCCCTCTAGTGGCTGCCCCATACCAATGAATGAAGTCAAACTTACAAACTAGTCTTTTCTAATAATTAAACGAGTTCTACAATTGCATGCTTTTTTCTCTCCTTTTCTTATACCCACCCTTGTTTATAAAGCTCCACCTCCAGGATCTATAAGAGTCTATAAGATGATTGACAGCCAGCTCATACAAATATAAGCCAGCATTCTGGACCAGAATTCACTTCTCCACAAAGGCCATGATACACTTTTTAAACCCATTGTTCTGGAGTGGGGGGGCACGGTGGCTTAGTGGTTAGCATGTTCGCCTCACACTTCCAGGGTTGGGGGTTCGATTCCCGCCTCCGCCTTGTGTGTGTGTGTGTGGAGTTTGCATGTTCTCCCCGTGCCTCGGGGGTTTCCTCCGGGTACTCCGGTTTCCTCCCCCGGTCCAAAGACATGCATGGTAGGTTGATTGGCATCTCTGGAAAATTGTCCGTAGTGTGTGAGTGTGTGAGTGAATGAGTGTGTGTGTGCCCTGTGATGGGTTGGCACTCCATCCAGGGTGTATCCCGCCTTGATGCCCAATGACGTCTGAGATAGGCACAGGCTTCCCGTGACTAAAGGTAGTTCGGATAAGTGGTAGAAAATAAGTGAGAGAGTGAGTGAGTGTTCTGGAGAATGCTGATAAACATAGCATTGACTATTGAGTCAGCTTTATATTTAAAATGAACCTGGACACTCAACGCTTTATGAATGTGTATTTTTTCATAAACGTTAACCTTATTTTATAAACCTCTAAAAGGGGCAATTATTTCAGTTTTGCTCTGTGGGATCTTCAGTGTCCCTAAAATTCCAGGTGAGAATTAAAAATGTCTCCCACAGAATACCAACAGTATCCTGACTCATTATCTTCTAGACCAGTTACAGCTTGTGTTACAGACATAAACATTATTACAGACTAAAAACTCCATGTTTAATCTCAAGACATTTGTCAGGTTCTGTTCAGGTTCAGAGCTACCAGGTGTGTGTTAAATACAAAATAGTTGCAGGACTTAGAACGTGTCAACCAATCAGAGTCAAGCATTCAACACGCCAAGCTAATGACAAGTACGTAACGTCCTTGGTAGTGTAGCATGGCTATGACTCTCTCTCACACACACACATACATACACACACGCACAAACACAACCAACACACACACACTGTCTCTCTCTCTCTCACACACACACACTCTCTCTCTCTCACACACACAGTCTCTCACAAACACACACACACACTGTCTCTCTCACAAACACACACACTCTCTCTCTCTCACACACACAAATACACTAACATACATACACACACAGACACAACCAACACACACACAAATACACTAACATACATACACACACAGACACAACCAACACACACACAAATACACTAACATACATACACACACAGACACAACCAACACACACACAAATACACTAACATACATACACACACAGACACAACCAACACACACACAAATACACTAACATACATACACACACAGACACAACCAACACACACACAAATACACTAACATACATACACACACAGACACAACCAACAAATACACTAACATACATACACAGACTCTCACACATACACTAACACACACGACACACACAGACAGACTCTCGCGCGTACGTAACGGTAAAGAAGAGGAGGAGGAGGAGGAGCGCACAGCACGATCGAGTCTACAGCGGATTTAAACAGACGGAGCCGTTGGTTAAATAAGCCACGCCCCCTGGATACCGCTTCAGGAATCTTGGGCCGCGTCCAGAAGCACATTGCAGTGCACTAAAGAGTGTGTTCTGTGTTCTAACGTCTTCCGTTAGCTCTCGGTCCTACACCGGAAACGCAGGATGGAGCCTGACGATCATCATGTTTAAAGTTAAAGGCTTACTGTAGCTACACACACACACACACACACACGCTACAGCTACACACACACACACACACGCTACAGCTACACACACATACACACTACAGCTACACAACGGACTCATCACTACTGGTAGGTTATTATGGGATGTTTGTGTTTGTCACCTCACATCAGCTGTTGATCATCTGCTATAACTTTATAAAGATCCTGGTGCTTAGACACACACACACACACACACACACACACACACACACACACACACACACACACACACACACACAGCTGAGAAAGCATGTACACACAGAGAGAGAGAGAGACAACACACACACACACAGCTGAGAAAGCATGTACACACACAGAGAGACACACACACACACCTGAACAAGCATGTACACACAGACACACAGGAACAAGCATGTACACAGATACAGACACGCTCACACACACACACACACACACACACACACACACACACACACACACACACACACACTCTCTCTCTCTCTCTCTCTCTCTCTCTCTCACACACACACACACACACACGTCTTTACACTTTATTTACACACCAAATAACGGTCAGATGTCATGTTATCTCTGGCCTTTTCCCCTTTTATCTGTTTTTAAGCTCTAAACCTATTGAGATTGTTTTGGACGTTATTAGTTTGTTGTTAGTATACAACCATGTGCCAGCTAACTATTTTTTGTTTGATGTCTTATTAATTAAACTAAAACAGGTTACCTGGTGAGAAGTTAATGGAAACTAGATGTCTTTAGGACATGGTGCTGTTTCAGACTAAACCCCGAATGACTAGTTACTCCTTATTACATAGAGACTAGTGTTGTGCACTAATAGAAAGGCATTTGGGATTAAGCCTTAGGAGGTCTGACACACACACACACACACACACACACACACACACACACACACACACATGAATGATTTTATGGTGTATGATGTTCTGGAGTCTGATTTCTGTTGTGGTTTTTGGATTAATTAGAGACATTTCACAGTTTTTATCCAGTGGAAGAAAATGGCAAGATCCTACACCTCATCCTCATCCTCATCCTACACCTCATCCTCATCCTTATTTTACTCCTCATCCTCATCCTACACCTCATCCTCATCCTTATTTTACACCTCATCCTCATCCTTATTTTACACCTCATCCTCATCCTACACCTCATCCTCATCCTTATTTTACACCTCATCCTCATCCTACACCTCATCCTCATCCTTATTTTACACCTCATCCTCATCCTCATTTTACACCTCATCCTCATCCTACACCTCATCCTACACCTCATCCACATCCTTATTTTACTACTCATCCTCATCCTACACCTCATCCTCATCCTTATTTTACACCTCATCCTCATCCTCATTTTACACCTCATCCTCATCCTACACCTCATCCTACACCTCATCCTCATCCTTATTTTAGAACTCATCCTCATTCTCATCCTACACCTCATCCTACACCCAGGCAGTCGTGGCCTAATGGTTAGAAAGTCTGACTCGTAACAAGGTAACGAGTCTCGGGCCAGCCACGACGGAGGTGCCCTTGAGCAAGGCACCGACCCATCCCCCCACCCCCAACTGCTCCCCGGGTGTCGCAGCATAAATGGCTGCCCACTGCTCCTGGTGTGTGTTCACGGTGTGTGTGTTCACTGCTGTGTGTGTGCACTTTGGACGGGTTAAATGCAGAGAACGAATTCTGAGAATGGGTCACCGTACTTAGCCGTACGTCACGTCACCTCCTCCTCATCCTACACCTCACACCAAACCTTCACATGCTTTCCGTATTTTGTAAGATTTGAGCGTCATCATGATGCACACCGACTTGTCATGTCCTACAAACTCATGGCTGATCATTACAAGGTCATATAACCATAACATGTTTACATGTAGGAACTCACTAACGTCTCTGGAAGCGTCTCATTTCTGACATAAAAACTGAGACCAGCTGAAATCTGCCTGAAGTTTAGTTCTGGATTTAAGATGATTTTAAAGAGAGCTCTTATCTTATTTCTCCTGGCCATTTTCCTAGCAGGTTAAATGAAGCGCAATCTTTCCAGACACCTTTTTGTTCAGCGAGTGAAACATAACAGTTGGGACCAAAATCCCAGAGATACTCAGACGATAATTACGTTACTCCTCCACATCCCCTGGGAAAGCAACATGTTTTCATGATGATTGTTCTTTTCTTTCCGTGTCGTTCATATCCCATAGTCGCATTAGCTGTGCGTATTACCCACAATGCACCGTGACGGGTTATCGGTTTTCCCTCAGACGTGGCAGAACGCTGTGTACACCGTCAATAGGTTTCCTGTGACCCGTTTGTCAGTCTTTTGTGAACACTTTTAGTTACACTGTAGGTGTAGGAGGTCATATGGGCTTCGTGTGTGTTCGTGTGATTAAAGGCAGGGTCTCAGGTTTTTGAGAAATGCTTCAGAAAACTGAGTCGGGCCAAAAAATAAACAAAAAAACAAAACAAACATGTAGCCAATGAGCAGAAAGGGGCGGGTCTTGTCGATACGGGCGGAGAGAGCGTTCGGTGCGCGTGTGTGACATTAGCAGAAAGCGGTTTTAACATCGACATGGAGGATAAAAACAAAGAAAGAAAGAGAAGAAAGACTTACGATAAGGACAAGAAGTAGGACGTGTTAATATAGGATCAGCTTTTTTTGGAGAGAACTGAAGGAGCAGGAAGTTGGCCACATATTCACAGGTTGGAGTTTCCCGAGTCAATAACTCCTGAGCTAAACGCTGTTACTACACAAATAACACCTCTTTTCTATCGTAGTAATGTAGAGAGGCAGCTACAACCGCGTTTTGTGTAGTAACAGCGTTTAGCTCAGGAGTTATCGACTCGGGAAACTCCGACCTGTGAATATGTGGCCGACTTTACTTAAGACGCCGAGGCGCTTTTTTCCTTCTCGATAGGTGAGTAACGTTGGTTTTGCTTTGTTACACAGAACTAATATATGCCTTTGTCCTTTACATCATTATGCTTGTGTGGCATTTTTGCTTGTTTGTTTATCTACAATCGTATTGTTCTTCCCTTCAGCTATGATAAAGACACGTTTCTTTCTGTTAGTCGCCTGGGTTACGTATGTATGTGTGGGCGGAGCTATCGATACAGGGGTGGGGCCCGTTTGGGTTAGGGGCGTGTTTGTTTTGGTGATTTTATATGTCAACATTGGCTTTCAAAAATCGGAGACCTCACCTTTAACAGAAGACAAGTCAAGCATAGCCTTGTTTGGAGAGATCACGCTATTGGTTTACTGCTTGATTTTTATTTTATACATTAAAAGGTAACGCATTGGAACTGCGTTTAGATCCGAACATTCCTACAAGTAATAAAATGAGCTAGAAGGCACATCTGTACTGCATTGAAACGCATCCACGTGGGCGTCTATAAGACACGAGGATAATGTGTAACCGTTTTAACTAATGTAGAATTTTTCTTTCATATTCTGGTTAATATCTAAACTCAGGCTTGTCTTCATGTCTTCGGCTCAAGGTTACAGATCCGGTGTTGGAGTTCAGGTCCGAAGGATTTTTATTCTGATTTATTTTTATTAGGAAGTCCTTATTACTTTCTTACGTGTCTAAACTTAACAGATGTTTTTTTTTTTAAACGTTTTTTTTGTTAATCACCTTTAAACACCGCAGTCACCACTTAAAAGATAGAAGAGAAGCCTTTATTTATTGTCACATCTACATCTTCATGTATCCTGACTTTGGAGGTTGGGGTCAGAGCACGGGGTCAGTCATGATACAGCACCACTGGAGCAGAAAGGGTTAAGGGCCTTACTCAGGGGCCCAACAGTGGCAGCTTTAGCAGTGCTGGGGCTTAAACCCTGAGCCTCTGATCAACAAATCAGAGCTTTATGGATGTCCAATGAGAGTTAAATACAAAGATGCATTTTTTTAAATACTCCTTTAATTTGCACCGTAGTGTTATTTATTTATTTATTTATTTATTTATTTATTTATTTATTTATTTTACACAAGCTACACAAGTCTATTTTGGGGTTTTAATGGTGTAATTGAGGCTGGTGTAGAAGCATGTGCCCCTTACAGAGGTGAGGTTTCAGTTGCGGACGAGTTGTGCAAGCGTTTCTGTTCTACAGCGCCTGCGGTTTACTGCTGTGCGGTTTGGCTGGGTGAATATTTCAGGTGGTTTTTTCTTTGTTTTTTTTTTTCCCCCTCATTTTCTTCTCGGGGTCCAAAACAGAAGGGACTTGAGAAGCGGTAACCCGGAGCAGGAAATAAAGACATCTCGGGACGTTTCTAAGATCATTTTTCTTCGAATGTAATTAAGGCTCCCACGTCGCAGCCCTGGAGCATCACTAATGAGATTTCCTCATAAGGAATTGGATCAGGACCTTCCTGGCTTTTGGAGAGGCTTAATTAGGGGGGGAAAAAAACCATGCTATGAATTAGGACAGTCACAAGAGACTCGTATCACACTGTGGTACCTAAGGTTCAGTTCGTGTCAGTTACCCGGACCAGAAGAGATCTCTTTTGCTCTCGGAGCAGTCTGAGGTGTTTGTACAAAGAAACTCTGTGATATTTTCGGCCGCTTTTGTCCGCGAACGACGAAGCCTTCCATCTACATATAAGGACATATTACCAAATCCGTGTCACGCGCTTTGCTCTTTATTATCAACTGGGAAATGATTACATCATGAAAGGAGCGCCTGAAACCACAAACCTACGTGGGCTGCGTGTCGTCCTCTGAAATCATTGTGCTGCTCAAGACAAAGGTGTTTATTTGCTAAAGGACTTTCTGCTCAGAGGAAAACAGACAGTAAACTACTGTAGATAATCATATTGACTACGAGTTTTACTCCCTGCTCTCACCGCACACTCGAACCCAGACTCCAAGATTAGCATAGGGGCTGAAGAGCGGAAAATTCTGCTCACGCGGGGGAATCGGGCGAGGGCGCTGAACTCTGCGTCACATGCGTCCTGTGGAGGGTTTCATTCACATCCTCTGTAACCGTGGCCCCTGTCAGAGGAAAGAAAGCCCTGTGTTTGACTTCATGCTGCTTATCTGTGATGATAAGCCACATCTGAGTTAACAGTTTGGGCTTCTCGTTTCTGAAGCGCCGTATCATCAGTAACCTGTGGCTTTCCTATTATTCTTGTAGAGCAGAAGTCACTTTAGGTAACAGGAGCCTCGGCAGTCCGAGCCGATCGAACGTTTGTCAAAGCGGATAAACGTATGATGGACACTGATGTCGGTGTTAGTCGACAGTCTTTAGAGTTTCACACACAATCGCGTTTAAGAAAATAAAAATACCAAATTCCAACAAAACAACAATCCCCAGACCGGGCAAATAACCGCTCTTTAAGGACGTGATGAACTGAAAAGCGTCTCGGAACATTTTCAGCTAAGAATCCGAGACCCGAAACGACGTTATCTGAAGTGGCGGACAAACAAAACTACAGACACGTGTTGTGTGTTTGCAGGATCGGACGTCTAATTAAATCTGCACCCAGCCAGCAGTAGATGTGTCTGGCGTTCACTTCCCACTTCCATCCTGTTGTTGTTGGTGTTGTTGCTGTAGCAACGCTTCAGCTCACACGAGTCTCCAGTCGCTGCACTACGAAGCCTTCAGGATCCGTTCCTACAGTACAACCGGTTGCCATAGTAATAACTTCATATTATATCATATATATCATATATTCATCTTCGCTCCCATTGGCTCATCGCTGCACAAAGTAGTTCCGTATTTGCGTAAACTTTGCTCACGGATTCGGACACGCCCACATTCGGTCTCCAGTGGTTGCCGAAAACGAATGATGGGATCAAACCTCTTATCGTTTACCCAACGTCCAGAAGCGATGGATTTTTGCTTTGATCGTGAATAACAAAACAGGATGAGGAAATGACGAGAAAACACACGTTGCTAGTCAGGATGATCTCGTGTTCACTTCTCCTGTAGGAAACGTACCGTCGTCGAGGTCGAGCTCGGTCACGGTAATTGGATTCATCCGTATGGAGTGTGTGTGTTAAGGAATTCGTGGAGGACAGAGAGTGATTCAGTGTGTGAATGGGGCTGTTGTGGCTTGACTTCAGCTTGTCTTCTACCCCAACAGCGATGGTGTGTGTTATCAAACTCGGCCTGACTCGCTGCTGCATCTTGCTGCAACGGTTAGAACAAAATAAAGCAGCGCGATGATCTTTTCATTTCAGCTGCTATCATCTGAATGACTCCTTTCACGTCGCTCGGGCTTCTGTTTGCAAAAAAACGGAACGTCGTCTTAAGCGTCTGTCTCGTATTTAGCCATCAAATAGGGCCAGAGATGTGAGCCGGCTGCTCAGCGGGGAATTAAAGTCATCTTCGAGAAGAAGAGACGCAAAGAAATGGGTCAGTTAATTATGCAACCTAAAGACGCTTCTATAATAAACACACTTAAAGCTTTTTTTTCACTCTCCGAACCGTGACCTTCTCTGGCGCAGATCGACAAACAGAGGAAGGTCAGAAGGAGCACGAGGCGGTCGGGTTGGGAATTCTGTGTCAGCCGAGCTATTCATAGGATGTAAATACCTGTCAAAAATAACCTCACGTCGGACTCGGTGTATGAACAACAGAACAAATCGATTAAGGTCCAAATCCTAGTGCGATTGTTCTGGTCACTCGAGCACAACCAGATCAACTGTAAGGCATCTCCGATCGCTCTTCCCTAACGTTCCCCTGCCACTCGGGTTACACTCGGTTAACGAAAACCAATGATGTCATCACCTACAATTCCCTCACACAGGTTACATTACTTCCTGGAAATATTTTTTCCGTGTTGTGTTTATGTTCACAGGAATCGCTGCACAGTTAAACACCCAAACTCGCACCACCACGAAGAAACGGCGACACACGATCTTTAACCCGGAGCCCGTTCCTTTCTATGAGGCACGGGCTCCGGGTTAAAGATCGTGTGTCGCCGTTTCTTCGGCAATCTGTAAATCTACACCGACACTAAAATCCCTAAAGACTAAAGACGCTAAGTTTAGAAACTCGCCGGTTCATGATGGGTTTGGAATCTTCGTTGCTGATGATGATGACGTAGCGTTTAATTCTTTGGTTAAATACGTTTATCCCACGTGACTTACACTCGGACACCGAACCGTTACACACGGATGGAATAGGGTTTGGGTTCAACGTGTGTTTGACGTGGTCACATGACACGTCTTGGCCCACATCTAAAAAAAATAAATGTATATATATATTAATAAGTTCCCTCTCATGTCGTAACATTTGCTCGATTTTGTGTAATTTTCTATGATTACCAAATCCTGGAATGACTGGTTTCTGTGTGTGGTAATTTTTTTTATTTTAAACCTCATACAGATTAATACTGTGAGGAAACATGGTCTCAGAAAAGAAATGATGATGAGAAAGAAGAACAAATCGCCGGATTGTTCCTTTTTTTTTTTTGGTACAAGGAAGAAAGTGTAAAGAATTTAATTTAATTAATTCTTTTTTTTTTTTAGGCCGCTAACACTCCCGTTTCTGGTATTTATGTCTTGGCTCACGGGGCTGATAATCTGGGACGGGGTGAAATCCAACACGGGTGAGAGTCAAGATGCGTGTTGTAGGTTCAGGACACGCCCACTTTTGTGCAATTGTTTAAAACGAAGCCGGTTCAGTAAGAGAACGCTGCTATAGAAATCACGAAACAAAAAAACAGCACTCTTTATGGAACAGGATGAAGACGAGAAGGTACGACGGTGACCTCGGGCCTTTCCGAGGTCGTTTCATCCGCCGGTCGGCGAAACGGCTCGAACGGCTCTCCTGAGAAGAGCAAATATTTCCAGTCAGAAATTAAAAAAAAAAGTCAGCTGCTTATAAAAACAAAACTTAACCATGAGTCCTAGCAACCAACAGAGCGAGTAAATATATTCCTGTTCGCTTACTCATTAGACGTATACATATGCAGCCCTCACTCCCTCCTTGCTTTCTTGTTGCCAGGCAACTAGCTAACAGCTTTAAGCGAAGACAAGGGAGCCAAGTGTTGCGTCGTGGAACCCGACCGGGCCAATCGAAGTGAGGGGGGGCGGGGCCTGGGAGGAGAGGGAGTGGGCTGAGAGAGTGCTTGAGGAACAAGCAGCAGTTTTCACGCACATGGAGAAGCACAGCACTTCTAACCAGGACTGGGGTGAGTTTAAACACAACGTCTCCTCCTTTTAGCAGAGAAGAGACCAGAGAGAAAAAAAGACTTTGTGTGTGTGTGTGTGTGTGTGTGTGTGTGTGTGTGTGTGTGTGTGTGTGTGTGTGTGTGTGTGTGCTTGATCATTATTTTGGGTGATGTCTGCAGTTGTTTATTTGCCATGAGAGAGTCCAGTATGTCTAAGACCGTGTTCAGAGTTTTACTGCTCGTCATGTTGGACAAGTTCTACAATCCTCTGAGGGACTTCTGTTCACTCGACTTTCCCGAAACCTCAGAAGATTCGTGGTGGTTTTGTTTATTCGGTTATTAAAACCAGGTCTATATCAAGCGTCCAGCCTGGAGCAGGAGCGATGGGCTGGAAAGTAACGGGGTGGTTACTTCAGCTCTCTCACAGCGAAGGAAGAACAACAGATGTCTCTCTGTCACGTCAGAGTTTCTGTTCTCATGTCGGATGTTCCGTGAGAACCCACCGTGACAAATTCACCCTTGTTTAAAAGACCTCGCGTCTTCCGAGCTCTTTTCAAAAGTACCTCACAAGTGTATAATCACAAGAGAGACGCAGCTCGTAGCTCAAACAGCTGATGGCCGAGTCACATGTTTTTATGACTTACAGTACGTTCTACTGAACACTGCACCCACTGTAAGGTGAATCTGAATGCTGCTTAAACTTAAACTTAAACTTAAGTCTCCTTAAATGGTAAACATGGACAAAATGCCTGCCCTGAGTTTGCTAAACAGTGCAACGGTGCAGCTGATGATAAAACTGTAGCACAGAGCGAGCTGTGTAACAGAAACAGATGTGCGGAGCGGAGACGTCCCTTCCCCCGGGTTCATGAACAGGCTTGTAAACAGATGTGCCACACCCTGGCTAATACACTCCAGAGTTCTTCGAATTCTTCCAAGTTGTGGCCACGTGCTTCAGCTTAAAGGAGGTTAACCAGTAAACAGAGGACCTGGATAACTGGCGTCGTTGTTTTCAGCCAGCATTAACTAAAGTGTACCTTATGACCTGTTTTCACTTCAGGTTTAAGCCTCGCTGCAGTTCCCCGTCCTACTCGAGGCGACCTGTGATCTGATTTGTCCCCGCCGTTATCCGGTTCACCTGCGTAATACACGCGATTTCGGTCAAATCGTTAAGAATGATCGTTGACCTCCTGGATTATATACCAGTCCTCCGATACACAGGAGGGTCCAGTGAGTTTTACACTAAACGTAGTTTAAAGCCTCATTAAGCCACAATTGCAAGATTTTTTTATTTGGTTTTATTTATTTATTTATTTGTTTGTTTGTTTGTTTATCTATCTATCTATCTATCTATCTATCTATCTATCTATCTATCTATCTATCTATCTATCTATCTATCTATCTATCTATCTATCTATCTATCTATCTATCTATCTATCTATCTATCTATCTATCTATTTTATCTAAGGTTGAGGACAATCTACACAACTAGCATCCAACATTCTAATCTGTTTTATGGCAACAAGTTCATTTAGCAAAAAAAAACCCCTCTAACCCCAAAACAGCCTTGACGGACTTTACATGATGGATCTGTGATGATCATGGCGTGAGGTTACAGGGCCGTGGGAAGTTGGCCACCAGCTCGCTATTTCAGCACGGATAGAACAGAAAGCTTTATTTATTGTCACAGCTACGTTACAGCACAGTGAAATACTTTCTACACATATCCCGACTTTTAGAGGTCGGGGTCCCGAGCACTGGGTCAGATATGATACAGGAGCAGACAGGGTTAAGGGCCTTTATTCAAGGGCCCAACAGTGCCAGCATGGCAGTGCTGGGGTTTAAACCCCGATCCTCTGATCGACAATTCAGGGCCTTAACTACTTGGGCCTCCACTGGGTGTTGTTCAGGTTCTTGTTAATCCACACCTACTTCCTGTGTAAGCCTGAGCGTCGAGAGAAATGATAATGATTCGCCATTCGTTTACTTGCGATATCCTTTTTTTTGTGATGCAAAGAAGAAACTAGGGCATGTGTGTGAGAGTGTATGAGTGAGAGTGAGAGTGTGTGTGTGTATATATGAGTATATGAGTGTGTGTGTGTGTGTGTGAGTGTATGAGTGTGTGTGTATGAGTGTGTGTGTATGAGTGTGTGTGTATGAGTGTGTGTGTATGAGTGTGTGTGTATGAGTGTGTGTTTATGAGTGTGTGTTTATGAGTGTGTGTGTGTTTATGAGTGTGTGTGTGTTTATGAGTGTGTGTGTGTTTATGAGTGTGTGTGTGTGTATGAGTGTGTGTGTGTGTATGAGTGTGTGTGTGTGTATGAGTGTGTGTGTGTGTATGAGTGTGTGTGTGTGTGTATGAGTGTGTGTGTGTGTATGAGTGTGTGTGTGTGTATGAGTGTGTGTGTGTGTATGAGTGTGTGTGTGTGTGTATGAGTGTGTGTGTGTGTGTATGAGTGTGTGTGTGTGTATGAGTGTATGAGTGTGTGTGTGTGTATGAGTGTGTGTGTGTGTATGAGTGTGTGTGAGTGTGTGTGTGTGTGTGTGTGAGTGTGTGTGTGTGTGAGTGTGTGTGTGTGTGAGTGTATGAGTGTGTGTGTGTGTGAGTGTATGAGTGTGTGTGTGTGTGAGTGTATGAGTGTGTGTGTGTGTGTATATGTGTGTGTGTGTGTATGAGTGTGTGTGTGTGTGTGTGTATGAGTGTGTGTGTGTGTGTGTGTGAGAGAGAGAGAGAGTGTATGAGTGTGTGCGTGTGTGTGTGTGTATGTGTGTGTGTGTGTGTGTGTGAGAGAGAGAGAGAGTGTATGAGTGTGTGCGTGAGTGTGTGTGTGTGTGTGTGTGTATGAGTGAGTGAGTATGTATGTGTGTGTATACATGAGTGAGTGTGTGTATGAGTGTGTGTGTGTGTGTGTGTATGGGTGTGTGTGTGTGTGTGTGTGTGTGTGTGTATGAGTGTGTGTGTGTATGAGTGTGTGTGTGTGTGAGAGAGAGAGAGTGTGTGAGTGTGTGTGTGTGTATGAGTGAGTGAGTATGTATGTGTGTGTGTGAATACATGAGTCAGTGTGTGTGCGTGTGTGTATGAGTGTGTGCGTGTGTGTATGAGTGTGTGCGTGCGTGCGTGGATGTGTGTGTGTGTGCGTGTGTGTGTGTGTGCGTGCGTGTATGTATGTGTGCGTGCGTGCGTGTATGTGTGTGCGTGCGTGTATGTGTGTGCGTGCGTGTGTGAATGTGCATGTGTGCGTGAGTGTGTGCGTGCGTGAGTGTGTGTGTGTATGAGTGTGTGTGTGTATGAGTGTGTGTGTGTGTGTATGAGTGTGTGTGATTTTTCTGTGTTGTTTTTGATTATCGATAAGTGATTGAAATCACAATAATTCACGTAGTTCATTTTGCTTTGAAAATCACCGCCGTACTTAAATAAGGCCCCAGAAACAAACGGCCCTTCACGCGACTTACACACCGTTATTTTGATCCACATGGAGATGATGATGTAAGAACCGATGAGGTTTGTTTATTCATTCATTATTTATCACATCATATACACAAGACCGCAGTCCAGCGTGGAGACGTCATCTGTTTCTGTGACACGAGCGACGGTCTGAGATTTATATACGTTATTAATCCCATTAAATGGTGAATATCAGTGCTATAGGAATTACAGGGAGTTATAACTGTTCATAGCTCACACTGATGAGTTAACTCAGGGAACGTACACTGGGTAATTTCTCTTAATCCGGATCAACACACTTTCTAACTTGCATCTCTTTATGTTCTGACGTCAGCTGCTTAAGATACGTAGGACTGAAGATGGTTATTCTCCGGAATGTTTACTTTCTCTGATGAATTTATGGTTAGAAACTTCTAGAAGTGACCACACACAGACCAAGAAGCAGGAAACACACCTGATTCCACTTGGAGAATCAGCTGATCTCGGCTTTCACTAGACTCCGGCTTGTCCTCGGACGAAACGTTAACGCGGGCCTACGGATCTTTCTGGATTAGCACGGAGACGCGTCAGATGATCGAGATGCCTCCAAACCCTGTCATGATTTCTTTTCCTTAAACGTGTGTCTTTTCTATTCCAGGCAGGACCCTTTGTTAAGAGATGCCGCCCAGTTGACATCCAGAGCTGGTTTTCTTCTGCACGATGAGCGTCTCTGGACTCTAGCGCACCGCACCGGTCCCTTCATTCCTCTATACAGGTGACTTGGGGCGGGCAATGAAGAAAACGGCGCAGAGGTCCAAAGAGGAGATCACCATCGAGCCACGCATGGAGACTCACGCGAACGGCCATGCCAACGGTCATGCCGCCGGCAACGGGAGCAAGACCCCGCGAAACGGCTTGGTCAACGGTTTTCATAAGGAAGTGGTGCGAATTCAAATCCCCGGCCCACCCAGCGCGTCGTTTCCCACCGAGTGGGGCAAGACTGCCATGGCATTGTTGTATGCCATCTGCTGCTTTGTTTTAACCACGGTAATGATCTCTGTAGTTCACGAGCGTGTTCCTCCTAAGGAGGTGAGCCCTCCGTTGCCTGATAAGTTCTTTGACTTTTTCGACCGCGTGGAGTGGGCTTTTAACGTCTGCGAGATTAACGGGATGATTCTGGTCGTCTTATGGATCTTACAGTGGAGTCTCTTAAAACACAAGTAAGTGTTAAAGAAAAGTCACACTTGTGTTAAAAAGGTATTGGACCGTGCTGTTCGGTGACGCCAGTGTTTCCTTTGGCAGGTCCATTGTCGGTCGGAGGTTCCTGTTCATTGTAGGGACGCTGTACCTGTACCGGTGTATCACTATGTACATCACTACTCTACCTGTTCCAGGGATGCACTTTAAGTGTTCAGCTAAGGTACAGATTACAAAACATCTTCACCTTGTAATGCATCATTAGGCCCATAATCTGGTCCACCACAACATGGTTATTATACACAGGTCATTGCATCATCATCATTGCATCATCTTCACAAACGTGAGGT
Source organism: Tachysurus fulvidraco (assembly GCF_022655615.1). NCBI lineage: Eukaryota > Metazoa > Chordata > Actinopteri > Siluriformes > Bagridae > Tachysurus > Tachysurus fulvidraco. Next base: position 24,913,501 of record NC_062525.1, read on the forward strand.
AAAAGTCGTTCAGTTTGGAAGGCAGCAGTGGAAGCGTTTTGGCCAAAGTGACCCACAAACACGCACACACTCACTCATACTCTCACTCATACACACACACACACACACACACGCACACACTCACTCACTCATACACACACACTCACTCATACACACACACACACACACACTCACTCATACACACACACTCACTCATACACACACACACACACACTCACTCATACACACACACACACTCACTCACTCACTCACTCACACACTTACTCATACACACACTCACTCACACACACACACACTCACTCATACACTCACTCATATACACACACACACACTCACTCATACACACACTCACACACTTACTCATACACACACTCACACACACACACACACACACACTCACTCATACACACACACAAACACTCACACACACACACTCACTCATACACACACACACACACACACACACACACACACACACTCACTCATACACACACACACTCACTCCCCCCCCCACACACTCACTCATATACATACACACACACTCACTCATACACTAACTCATACACACACACACTCAATGTACCATCACCACACCACTTGTACACACACTCACCACACACACACACACACACAACACAACACACACCACACACACACTCACTCCACACACACACACACACACAGCTCACTCCACACACTCAACTCACCCACAACACACACACACACTCACTCACTCACTCACACACACTCACTCACTCAGACACTCACACTCAACCCACCACAACACCACATCACTCACTATACATACACACACACACACTCACTCATACACTAACTCAAACACACACACTCACTCGTACACACACACTCACTCACACACACACACACACACTCACACTCACTCACTCACACACACTCACACTCACACACACACACACACACACACACACACACACACACACACACACACACACGCACACACACACTCTCATACATTCATATATATATATATATATGAAAACCAAACACGTACGCGAGTTAATATTGCATCAGTCATCTCAACTCGAGGTCGATTGTGACAGATACGAGCAGGTTTTCTTCCCCTTTTCAACACTTCTTCAACAGTAGGTCGTGTTCAGATCTCACAGAGATCGAGTGTCCTCAGGGCTGCGTGACGCTCCGTCCCAATCGCTTTAAGGCTCCTTGTATCGTTGGACAGAGCCGTAGTTCTTCCTCTGTTCCGTTTCCGATCATTAATTGTGAAATGCATCCAGTTTGCTGAAATTTGTTGTGTCGCATGTTATTTAGCAGAACGACTTCCACTGTGGTCACTTGTAATGATGCAATTTTATCCTCTGATGTTGTGAATGACAGAAACACGTTAGACGAGTGGAGAATGAAGACGCTCGATGTTCTTCATTTAGAAAAGAGTTATTCATTTTAGATTTATATTTAATAATATAATTATATAATAATAATATAATAATTATATAATATTTAATTTAGAATAATTTTTTTTAAACCTCCATTAGCTCGTGTTTTTTTTTTGTCCCTATTTCTCTAATCATATTATATTAATTGTAGTAATAGAACTAATAACTGTCGGTTTGACTTTGTCAAATTGCCAAAGTTTTGATTTGGCTCGTTCTTTGAAAGGAGAAACTTTTAATCACGAGTTAAGTTTTAGTCCCTGCTCCATGCATAGAGACTCTACAGCACGCACGGTGTCTGTCTTCTCCTACAGTACAGGGTCGCATTTGTTAAACTGAGAGAACTAGATGACTGGAGCGTGACCGTGTTGTCATGGCGACCCCCAGGAAGTATCTATGTGTGAGTGTTAATGTTTGTTTCTGTTTGTGTGAGGGAGGAACTGGGGGCACCCCCCCCCCCCACACCACATGGGACAGGAAGTGTGCACAGCTAGGAAGCTTTCAACAACACGCAGCCTGAGCTCAGAATACCATGTCAGGGTCTGATTTCCTCAGACACACACACACGCACACACAGACAAGTGTGTGTTTGTTTTGTGTGTGTGTGTGTGTGTTTTGTGTGTGTGTTTTTTTTTTTGTGTGTGTGTTTGTGTTTTTTTGTGTGTTTGTGTGTGTATGAGTGTGTTTTTGTGTGTGTGTCTGTCTGTGTGTGTGTGTTGTGTATATATACGTGTTTTGTGTGTGTTTGTGTTTTTTGTGTTTGAGTGTGTTTGTGTGTGTGTGTGTTTTTGTGTGTCTGTCTGTCTCTGTCTGTCTGTCTGTGTGTGTTTGTATATATGTGTTTTGTGTGTTTTTTGAGTGTTTGTTTTTTGTGTGTTTGTGTTTTTTGTGTGTTTGTGTTTTTTGTGTGTTTGTGTGCGTTTGTGTTTTGTGTGTGTGTGTTTTTTTGTGAGTGTATGAGTGTGTTTGTGTGTGTGTATTTGTATGTGTGTACGTGTCTGTGTGTATGTGTCTGTGTCTGTGTGTGTGTATGTGTGTGTGTGTGTCTTATCTCTGACACGCAGAAACATATTCAGTATAAACACAAACCCAGTCAAGGTTTTTAAACACTAACACTGAACAGCTGCTTCCTCACTGTTACAGCTTTCATTACACCGAGCTTCACTTTATATCCCAATAAAAGGAACTCTCGAATCTGATTGGTCAGAAGATTATAAACACACACACACACGATTGCGCTCTACAGACGTTTTCACCGTGAACGTTTCTGGAAGGCGCTCTATAACCTTCCTGTGGTAAAGCTGTAAACGTGTCAGAAGTGTTCAGGGCAGAGAAGCTCGCGGTTTCTCCGTAACGTAACGTAACGTACAGTCGTCTACACAGTCGCCTCATTCTTCTGTTCTGCCTCACAGCTGCATGGAGAGTGGCAGTCCCAGATGTGGCGGGTGATGAAGATGATCGCCGGCGGAGGTTTGTCCATCACCGGCTCTCATCACATGTGCGGAGACTACCTGTACAGTGGCCACACGGTCATGCTGACCCTCACCTATCTCTTCATCAAAGAGTGTAAGGAGAACTTCTCGATCTCTCGCTTCGACGGAGCCTCGTCGCGTCACACTCGAGCACGAGCGCCGGAACGTAGCCGCCATGTCAGTTTGTCTAACACATAAATAAATTCGTGTCTCGCAGACTCTCCGAGGCGCTTCTGGTACTATCACTTGGGATGTGGGACGCTGTGTGTCATCGGCGTGTTCTGCATCCTTCTGGCTCACGATCACTACACCATAGATGTCGTCATCGCTTACTTCATCACAACACGCCTCTTCTGGTGGTACCACACCATGGCTAACCAGTCAGTAAGTAAACCTCAGCACGGACGCTTATCGTCATCGCTACTCTATTAGGAGGTCCATTTTGACTCCTCATTTACTTTTATTTAATTTAAAGGCAGGGTCTCTGATTTTTGAGAAATGCTTCAGGAAACCAAGTCGGGCCGAATACTAAACAAAAATCAAAACAAACATGTAGCCAATGAGCAGAAAGGGGCGGGGCTTGTCAATACGGGCGGAGAGAGTGTTCGGTGCGCGTGTGTGACATTAGCAGAAAGCGGTTTTAACATCGACATGGAGGATAAAAACAAAGAAAGAAAAAGAAGAAAGACTTCCGATAAGGACAAGAAGTAGGACGTGTTAATATAGGATCAGCTTTCCAGCGCTGGAGAGAACTGAAGGAGCAGGAAGTTGGCCACATATTCACAGGTTGGAGTTTCCCGAGTCAATAACTCCTGAGCTAAACGCTGTTACTACACAAATAACACCTCTTTTCTATCGTAGTGATGTAGAGAGGCAGCTACAACCGCGTTTTGTGTAGTAACAGCGTTTAGCTCAGGAGTTACTGACTCGGGAAACTCCGACCTGTGAATATGTGGCCGACTTTACTTAAGACGCCGAGGCGCTTTTTTCCTTCTCGATAGGTGAGTAACGTTGGTTTTGCTTTGTTACACAGAACTAATATATGCCTTTGTCCTTTACATCATTATGCTTGTGTGGCATTTTTGCTTGTTTGTTTATCTACAATCGTATTGTTCTTCCCTTCATCTATGATAAAGACACGTTTCTTTCTGTTAGTCGCCTGGGTTACGTATGTATGCGTGGGCGGAGCTATCGATACAGGGGCGGGACCCGTTTGAGTTAGGGGCGTGTTTGTTTTGGTGATTTTATATGTCAACATTGGCTTTCAATCATCGGAGACCTCACCTTTAAATGTTAAATTAATTTATGATGCAAGCGTCTGAGTGAACTTCAACTTAAACCTTTATTCGCTTCTCAACCCAGTCGTCTCTCTCTCTCTTTTTTTTTTCTTTTTTTTCTTTTTTTTCTTTTATTTTGTTGCACAGGAACTGAAGTCGGCGTCTCAGAGCAACTTCCTGTCACGTGTTTGGTGGTATTGGGTTTTCCTGTATCTAGAGCGGAATGTGCAAGGCATTGTCCCTCGCAGTTACCACATCCCCTTCTCGTGGCGACCGTGGGGCACAGTGAAGTACACCAGGATCGACTCGGACTGATCGACGAGAGAGAGAGAGAGAGAGAGACTCTAAAGACTTGCCTTAAGTGCCAGGCCATGTGACAAGCCAAGCCAAGCCAATCCCTTCAGCTTCTGAAGCATTTCATTCCTCACACACACTGCCCGTGGTCCCTGATGTCTCAGCCCTGGTGTGTTCTGAGATGCGTGAGGTGAAGGTCACAGGGCCGGAGAGATTAACGAATGCCTTTAGCACCTGCCAAATGTGGCCACTCCGTATCGTGGTCTTTAACCGATTAGGTCGACGATCTGTCTTCTGTTTATACTCGAACCTACAGCGGTGTGAACCAGATACAGATATTTTCTACTTCCTTATAGACTGAGCCAGTTCACCATGTTTATACGACAGAGCGCGAGCTAAATACGACCCGAGCGAAGAAGTGGCCCTTTAACTAAAAATCCTCCAGTTTATTCTTTCTTTCGTTTTTTGTTTTTTTTACCCCCCACAAAACGTCTCACAGGGAAGGAGACGTTTGAAGAGAAGTGCAGTTTTGTAGCTATCCTCTCTAACAGGATAACGTCCGCTTTCTATTAGAATAGATTTATTTTTCAGAGTAAATCCTTCACCTTTTTTTACACGGAGAGCAAAAGGACACAAAAGACTTTTTATGTTTCTGGTGATAAAATCTTCCTCAGTGCCTTAAATGAGAGGATCGTACAGCGATCCTGTAGAGTTTTTTTTGTTGTCGTCGTCGTCGTCGTTTTGTTTAAACTTGTGGTACATTTGTGTGAAGACCCTGTAATGTAAACGGAGGCAGAAATATCCAGCGTTTAAACGCCGGACCAATCGATCTCCTCGTATGACATTCAGGTCGGAGACGTTTAGCTCTTGCTGGTAGAAATTGACGGTAAACGTAAAGACGTTAGTATCAATACGATGATAGTCATATTTATTGGGAACCGCCGCTGTTGTAGCTGTTGCGTTGTTTGTTTAGATCTCGAATTGACGTTCAGTCGTTCTTAGACGTGTAGTTAATAAGAAAAATATCTATAAATATTTATATATATATATATTCTTTACTTCACCTCCTATTTTTACCAGCAAAGCGTATTTGGTTTTAGGAAACACCCAAAACTTAATGACCATAATCAGTTTTGTCGTTACTCATTGTCGCGTATTAAACTTATTTATTATCTTATGTTAAGTATTCCGCTCAAACAGAACACCGGGAAAACACATTTCATAACGTCCTGTCATTTTCGTCCGTCGTCGGTTCTGTTTGAGTTCCCAGTTGTAAGACACGAGAGGTGTTCCGATGCCTGCGAACGCGTTCCGTCATGTCCGACGAGGTCGATGAGCAGGATCGTCCTGAAAACAATGAGCTGTTCTGTATAACACACGATGAGTGAAAGCTGCTAACTCGTAATTTGTTTGTATTTTTGTTTGTTTTTTTAAATAAATGGCAACCATTACCACAGAATTAAACCGATCCAGAGGTTGTTTCAAAACGTGAATATGATTTTGATGGTCCAATTTTTTCTTCAGAGATTAATGCTTAAATATTTTACTCCTTCAGTAATGGTTCATGCAACCGACAAGTTAAATTAAATTAAAGGAAAACCAGCAATCCGTAGCGAAGAAGATCGACGTTGTTGGAAATCTACCGGATGGATGAACTCCGAAATCACACACTTTTACACTTTACATGCACCTTTACATACATATACTTTTATTTTATATATATACATGTGTGTGTGTGTGTGTGTGTGTGTGTGTGTGTGTGTGTGTGTGTGTGTGTGTGTGTGTGTGTGTTTTAAATTATTTATCTGCCCAAGAGAGTAAACACGAGACATAAAAATAATGTTGATGATCAGCGACTGTTTTTATATTTAGTCAGTCATTTAAACCGCACACTTTTTTCCAGAAATATCCTCCAGCACTTGCACATTTTTTACTTTTCCAGCCGCGAACCTACGACGTTCGGACCGTCTCGTTACAGCTGGGACAACCGAGTACAAACTAGTACACGACTAGTACAAAAAAAAACCCGCAAAGGTTCACTGATGCTGAAAACGAGTCAGGGGGGTGTAAACTTTTGAGCACGATGGCTGGTGTAAATCATATTGTTTAAAGAACTTATTTTATCCAAGTAGCGCTGTCCTGGTGAAGCAGGATAGGATGTTTACATACAATACTGATCATCTTGCTCAAAAGTTTACACACCCCACGGACCCTTAATATATTCCTGCCTCCTTCTTCAGAACATCGAGCTGTTTAACTGCTCAGGACAAACAAGAGACTCATGAACAACTCCATCGTCCAGGTAACACCATGTGGTGTCAAGAATCAAGGGTGTGTAAACATTTACCCGGTTTATTTGTGTAAATTTGGTTATTATTAATTAGTCATGATGTAAAGGTGTTATGGAAGTAGCGTCTTCTCACAGTCCCTGACCTGCTGGATTCAGCTGATTGAGTTGCAATCCTTGTCCTGAAAGCACTTAGCAGCAGCACACAGTGGTGTAGAAGCACATCAAGAAGATCCAGAAAAAAATACATGGATTAAAGATATAGTATATTTATAATAAACATATGTAGAGTTGGGGGGGGGGGGGGCACGGTGGCTTAGTGGTTATCACGTTCGCCTCACACCTCCAGGGTCGGGGGTTCGATTCCCGCCTCCACCTTGTGTGTGTGGAGTTTGCATGTTCACCCCGTGCCTCGGGGGTTTCCTCCGGGTACTCCGGTTTCCTCCCCCGGTCCAAAGACATGCATGGTAGGTTGATTGGTATCTCTGGAAAATTGTGTGTGTGTGTGTGTGTGTGTGTGTGTGTGTGTGTGTGCCCTGTGATGGGTTGGCACTCCGTCCAGGGTGTATCCTGCCTCGATGCCCGATGACGCCTGAGATAGGCACAGGGTCCCCGTGACCGAGAAGTTCAGATAAGCGGTAGAAAATGAATGAATGAATGAATATGTAGAGTTTGGGTTTGAGGGGTTTCCTCCAGGTACTCTAGTTTCCTACTCAGTCCAAAGACACGCACCGTGCGGCGATTTGCTGCTCGAAATCTTCACCCTATCCAGCGAGTCCCACGCCTCTGAGTCCTCTAACAACCCTGTGTAGGATAAGTGTACAGAAAATGAATGGATGGATGGAAATTTGCAGCCAAATCATGTAGTAGGATTTGGTTGCTATGCAACATGACCTACAACGTGGGCAGAAAATTATCTCGTTCGTTCGTTTGTAGATTTTTGGAGACACCGATTAGTTCCTAACGCTGCCTTTTTTCCTTCACATCACAGTGGTTGGTTTAATGGTGGTTTAGCGTTTAGTGTGTTTTGAAGCACACCTTCAGGATCGGGGGCTAAATTCCTGCCTCTGTTCCATGGAGTTCCGTGCATGTGCCGTGCATGTTCTCTTCATGTGTTCCAGGGGTTTTTCCTTTAGGTCCTCAGGTTTCCTCCTCCACTCCAAGCACTACAGAAAAGGGATGGATGGATCTGATCAGTGATGGGATGTCAAAAATGTTCCGCCGGTATTCCGACATTTGTTGGTGTGATTTAGACATCAAAAGTGGCTCATACAGCTACTCACGGCAGCTCGGAGTGACGGCAAACAGACTATAAACCAGAGATGGGGGACTTGAGTCTTATGACTTGACTCGAGTCAGACTTAAGTCGCAAACTTGCTTGACAAATTTTAAAAATGACTTGACATTAATGACTTGAGACTTGACTCGGACTTAAGTTAAATGACTCAGAGATGGGGGGCTCGACTTGACTCGAGTCAGACTTAAGTCACAAATTTGAGACTTGAGACTCACTTGACAAATATTAAAAAAAGACTCGACTTGATTTTGACTTGACATTCATGATTTGAGACTTGACTCGGACTTAAGTTAAATGACTCAGAGATGGGGGGCTTGACTTGACTTGAGTCAGACTTAAGTCACAAATTTGAGACTTGAGACTCGCTTGACAAATATTAAAAAATGAAAGCGACTCTGATATATAATCCCAAAGCTCAAGGTTTAAGAAAGGATTTCACTTTAAACATCTATTTATGTTTATAATACAGCCTTATGTACACGTCGTGCTTCGCGTAATGGAGATTATTCATGTAATACAAAATCGAATAAGGGATGAAAAGTAAACGAAAGATCGCAAAATGCTTCTTCGGTTCGAATCCAACAAAATTCCAGCGGTCGCCAACGTACAGGACGCGGTCTGGATTCCATCCCAGGACTTCATCTCAGTATCTACAGCAGATCAGTGAACAGAACACTAGTAAAAGATACGGTACCAGGATGATAATAAAGTCATGGAAACTTCTGGATAGTCACGTGCGTTTATGAAAATTTATGTATAAAGAATTTTTCTGGTGGAATCACGGTGAGAAACGAAAGAGATTAAACAAAATGTGCTTGTTTTTTTAAAAAAAAAATGTTTGTTTAGAGTTGTTAAGAGTCGTGTATAAGTGTATTGTGTAAGTGAATTGTGTTGTGTAAGTGAATTGTGTAAGGAATTATGTGTGGTGTAAGTGAATTGTGTAAGGGAATTATGTGTGGTGTAAGTGTTTGTGGTGTAGCATGTATTGTGTAGCATGTATTGTGTAGCATGTATTGTGTAGCGTGAGTGTGTAGTGGTATAATTGTATTGTGTAGTGTAAGTTTATAGTATGTGTGTAAGTGTATAGTGTATTGCCTATTGTAAGTGTGTAGTAGTATAATTGTGTAGTAATATAATTGTATTGCGTTGTGTAAGTGTGTAGTAGTTGTGTAAGTGTGTAGTAGTTGTGTAAGTGTGTAGTAGTGTAAGTGTGTAGTAGTGTAAGTGCATAGTGTAAGTGTGTAGTAGTAGTGTAAGTGTGTAGTAGTAGTGTAAGTGTGTAGTAGTGTACAGTAAGTGTGTAATAGTGTAAGTGTGTAGTGGTGTAAGTGTGTAGTAGTAGTGTAAGTGTGTAGTAGTGTACAGTAAGTGTGTAATAGTGTAAGTGTGTAGTAGTGTAAGTGTATATTGTATCGCATAGTGTAAGTGTGCAGTACTGTAGTATATGTGCATAGTGTAAGTGTGTAGTACTGTAGTATAAGTGCATAGTGTAAGTGTGTAGTGGTGTAAGTGTGTAGTAGTGTACAGTAAGTGTGTAGTGGTGTAAGTGTGTAGTAGTGTACAGTAAGTGTGTAGTGGTGTAAGTGTGTAGTAGTGTACAGTAAGTGTGTAGTAGTGTGTAGTAGTGTACAGTAAGTGTGTAGTAGTGTACAGTAGTGTACAGTAAGTGTGTAGTAGTGTACAGTAAGTGTGTAGTAGAGTGCAGTAAGTGTGTAGTAGTGTACAGTAAGAGTACAGTAAGTGTGTAGTAGAGTGCAGTAAGTGTGTAGTAGTGTACAGTGTGTAGTAGTGTACAGTAAGAGTACAGTAAGTGTGTAGTAGTGTACAGTAAGTGTGTAGTAGTGTACAGTAAGTGTGTAGTAGTGTACAGTAAGAGTACAGTAAGTGTGTAGTAGTGTACAGTAAGTGTGTAGTAGCGTGTAGTAGCGTACAGTAAGTGTGTAGTAGCGTACAGTAAGTGTGTAGTAGCGTGTAGTAGCGTACAGTAAGTGTGTAGTAGCGTACAGTAAGTGTGTAGTAGCGTACAGTAAGTGTGTAGTAGCGTACAGTAGCGTACAGTAAGTGTGTAGTAGCGTACAGTAAGTGTGTAGTAGCGTACAGTAGCGTACAGTAAGTGTGTAGTAGCGTACAGTAAGTGTGTAGTAGCGTACAGTAGCGTACAGTAAGTGTGTAGTAGCGTACAGTAAGTGTGTAGTAGCGTACAGTAAGTGTGTAGTAGCGTACAGTAAGTGTGTAGTAGCGTACAGTAGCGTACAGTAAGTGTGTAGTAGCGTACAGTAAGTGTGTAGTAGCGTACAGTAAGTGTGTAGTAGCGTACAGTAAGTGTGTAGTAGCGTACAGTAAGTGTGTAGTAGCGTACAGTAAGTGTGTAGTGACTCCCTAGTGGAAATAAACAAGGACACAAGAACAGCAGCACATGACTTATTGTACACAATAAACTCACAAATCTCACATATAAGAAAAAAGAAGTATAAATAGTTTTCCTGTTAAATACTGAGTTCTGTTCTGATGAACTGTATGTAAATTATTATTATATGTATCTCTGCATCTGTGGGTCGTGTGTGGGTATAAAGTGTCCATAGTGAGGTCACCTCGGTCACTTTCAAACCCAAACCGACTTAATGAAGTGTAAATTCTAAGAACACAGCTTCTGGTCTGTAATAATTCATCACAGTGAAGTTTCACAGCTATAAATATAATTATTTATACACATCTACTGTACATCGTTATATCGATTAGCCGCTGATCCTCAATGTCCTGTTCTTGTATATTAACAGTATGGCACATTTAATGTAAAAAGCTGTTGTGGTTCGATGCCTGGTGCTTACTGTGCACTCTGAATTTATCTCTGAAGGTGTAGTCGGTGACGAGGCAGGACATGAGACATGAACCAGGGCCTTGTGGAATGTTATCATAAGAGAAATGCTGTAAAAATGTACAGAGCACCAGCTGAAGAACGTTGCTTAAACTGAATGAACAGAAAACAGGAAACGTTCAGCAGATGTGGCTACATGGTGGAGGTCACCCATTGCTTTCTGCTTTCATGTCCTTTATTTCTAAAATGCACGGCCGCATAGTGTAAATGATATGAACGATTCCAACGGCTATACGAAATTAATCCAAACATTCCACCGGCAACCATAAAGACAAACGGTGGACATCATTACAAAGCTTTACAGAAAGATTTTTTACATTCAGAAAATAACGAGAAAGACAGAGGTGAAAGTGGTGAGGAAAAAACTCTACATGAGGAAGAAACCTTAAGAGGAACCAGTGTCAAAATGGAACCTGTTCTCATTTGGGTGTGGTTGAAATTTCACTTCTATATTTGTGTACTGTGTGGTCAACATTTGTGGTTTGGAAACTTCTACTAGTTTTAAGTTATCTGTTCACTGATGGAGACTTGAGGACAAAACTTTTGTCCAAAGCCATCTTCATGGTTTCTCTCATTGTGGTAGCATCTCATACATCTCCAGGCTTGTTCATGCGATCTTCAGACATGGAAACCACAGATTACATGTCACAAGAAGCTTCACTGCCCACTGTCTTCCTGTCACATGTCCTGTAGTATGGGTTGAACTTCCAACACCAATACAATAGCAGCAGAAGAAGAAGCTTTTATTTGTCACATTTCCTAACAAACTGATATATGTGAAGAAAATAATTTCGCAGTGCTGTAATGTAGACAAACGAGGCCCTGCTCAGGGGCCCAACAGTGGCAGCTTTGCAGTGCTGTGTCTTGATCCAATAAATTTCTGAATAATTAAGCCACTACTAACCCAATGTATCATTCATTCATTTTCTACCGCTTATCTGAACTTCTCGGGTAATGGGGAGCCTGTGCCTATCTCAGGGCATGAACGGAGTTACTTACTGTACACCCTGGACGGAGTGCCAACCCATCACAGGGCACACACACACACACAACAGACAATTTTCCAGAGATGCCAATCAACCTACCATGCATGTCTTTGGACCAGGGGAGGAAACCGGAGTACCCGGAGGAAACCCCCGAGGCACAGGGAGAACATGCAAACTCCACACACACACAAGGCGGAGGCGGGAATCGAACCCCCAACCCTGGAGGTGTGAGACGAACGTGCTAACCACTAAGCCACCATGCCCCATGCTTTCTATTGTTCTAATAATGTACATACTGCATCTACTAATATCTTAGAAATGTCATTATGGATGAGCACAAGAATCATGGTGGTATACACCCAAACGGGATTGTATCTATGTAGAGCTATAAAAGAGTGTGTTACCAAGCTACCTTTGCCCCAGGAGCGCATAAGATCTTTGCTTTATCAGGGCAAAAGCCATTTGGATTTCACATCAGAGATATTGGTTTGTTTGCTGTACCTGCTCGCTCACTGTAAGTCATTTACATCTGTACGATTACCGTCATTTTTTTTTAAATCATATATACAGTATATGATCTAGCCGAAGTGTTTTTGTATATTATTTCAAGGATCTAAGACGTGAGTTGTTCGCTACATAGAGTTTTTGTTGGTGTAATTAGTCCTCAGTTGTGTTGTGTTTGCAGTAGGTTCCGTCTTCGTCCGGGGCATCGTCATGGCTAGTAAATCGGTATGCTGTAAATTCACCAGTTTGGAGGTTGTGCTGATAGTTTTGTTCTTGTTGATGACTGGAATCACAGTGGGACTGATGACCCTTTTAGGTCTTCACCTGAACTCCCAAGAGCATAGTGAGTCTTATTCCTTGGTGGTGGTGGTGTTGTTGTCTGAAGATCCAACTAAGATGAGTCAATTGTATATTAAATATTCAATAAAGAAACTATTACAAGCTATGACATAAATATCTTAAACAGAAATCGGTGAGCCCAATGCGTCGGGAAAACCTGAAGAAAACCACTATCTGATCGGTGTGGGTCGAGCAGACTGTACCGGACCAATCGCGGACGTGCCTCTGGTGAGCTCCTGACTTATAGTTTAAATACCTAATAACAATCAATTGTGGTATCTCACCTAAGAGTGAGTTTCGACCAAGATTTTGGTGTTAAAGTGGAACAAAAGTTTATAAAGCTGATTTTCAGTTTCTTATTTTCACACGTACCAAAGGGCTGCAGCCCATGTTATATACTGTATATAGGAAAACAATATAATTCATCTGACAAACTGTTCATAACAATACTCGTATCAATCCTAGCTGGTATTGCATAACTGACTAGAATTTATTACGCGTAATTAAGAATGATTAGATATTTGTTTAAATGCTGAGGCTGCGATACATCCAGATATCTGATGTGGGATATCACATAGTGTCGGTCCTGAAAAATGACCAATTGGAATGCTCGCATTTAAATATATTTGATTCGACACCCCTTATTTATAAATCACCTCATACGTGTTCGGTAACAGGATACTTTTTTTTTTTTTTTTTTTTACGTTTTTCATAATTATTTTCCCTCAGTAACTTTTGTCAGGAGAACTAAAGCTAATCTTTGGTCATTGTACCATAAACTATTTATAAACTTATACATGTTTACAGTTGTTTATTGTAATATACATTTAGATGTAATATATGTTTATTGTAACATACTTTATTTATGTATTTATTTATGTATGTATTTATTTATTTAACAATACTTTAACAGTTACAAAATTGTAATATACTTTATTTATTTATTTATTTATTTATTTATTTGACAGTACTTTAACATTTACAAGATTGTAATATACTTTATTTATATATTTATTTATTTTACAGTACTTTAACATTTACCATTTACAATGGACGGTGCATACACCAGAAAACGATGGTGTTTTAATAATAATAATAATAATAATAATAATAATAATAATAATAATAATAATAATAATAATAATAATAAATGCTGTCCAAACTCACAGAATTGTCCTTTTTGATTTTATTTTGTAAAAGATGGGCTATGCTAACCCTGACCAGACTGCAGGAGGAATCCACACTCGCTTGTTCAGCAGGGCCTTCATTGTGGATGATGGCAGAAAGAGAGTGGTGTTTGTGAGTGCTGACATAGGCATGGTTTCACAAAGACTGAGACTGGAGGTAACTCAAATCCACATAGAAAAATCTACAACGTTGACTTACTGTAGAACTCCAGCAGGTTCTTACGCTCATGGGGCTCTTGTAGGTGCTCAAGGCGCTGGAGAAGAAATATGGAACTCTCTACAGGCAGGACAATGTAGTTCTGAGTGGCACACACACACACTCTGGTCCAGCAGGGTATTTCCAGTACACACTCTTTATGATCACCAGTAAAGGCTACATCAAGTCATCTATCCAAGCTCTTGTGAATGGAATTGTTAAGGTTTGTTGTTTCATTTGCCAAATTATCACCATGAAGAGTAATATGCATCCATCTAATGTCTAATGTCTAGACAATGTCCATGATCTGCTTCGACAGAGCATCGAGGAGGCACATAAATACATGAGGCCTGGCAGGATCTTTTTAAACAAAGGCAATGTTTTGGACAGTAACCTTAACAGAAGTCCATACTCGTACATGAACAACCCTGAGGAGGAAAGAAAAAGGTATGGTGTAAGAATGGAAATATAAGCTATTATAAGCTAGGAACATTTCCCAACATTAAATCTAAGTATTAACTGATAAATGCACAATGTGTCATTCTTTTATAATAAATGTCGTATAAGAAGAATAAAACATATCAGGACACGTTAATGACAGGGTGATATGAGTGACATATGTATATATAGTAAGGTGAAGCTATGAATGGTGATCACTTAAGATTTGATCTACAGCTATAAAACCAATACAGATGACCAGATTGTAAGCCTGAAGTTCACAGATTTGGATGGAGATGGACTTGGAATATTCAGGTATGCAGGCTTCAAAGTAGTATTTCATACAAACCCAAGTTTAGATTTTGTATTTAAATGTTGTGAACACCTTCCATGGGATTTTTCTCAGCTGGTTCGCCGTTCATCCCGTCAGTATGAATTATACCAATCGCATGGTGAGCTCAGACAACCTTGGCTATGCCTCTTATCTGTTTGAACAAGAAAAGAACATTGGCTCCTTGCCTGGTAAGGTGAGATAATTCATTTTCTTATATAGAATATATATATATATATATATATATATATATATATATATATATATATATATATATATATATATATATATATATACTATCAAACAAAAGGGAAAGCATTTCCGGAATGCCTTGTGTCATTGCTATTTAGGGCCCATTTGTTGCAGCGTTTCCCACCAGTAACAGTGGAGACGTGTCTCCCAACACTCGTGGACCACACTGTATGAATACTGGGGAGACGTGTGATTATCTTAACAGCTCCTGTCCTATTGGTGGGGTGAGTTTCCTTATGTAGGAACCTTAAGGAAATCAGGATAACCTCTAGGTTTGCCATCTCTAGCTTGTATTGTTTAGTTAGTCTTGGTGGTCAATACATTCATCAGTCTCAACTCTTTTCCCGGTTGTATCCACAGACTAAAATGTGTGCTGCTTTCGGACCAGGTAATGACATGTTTGAAAGCACCAGGATTATTGGAGAAAGTATTTACACAAAAGCTAAGGTATTCGGAATGCATCGGTAGTTTTTGATATTGTGCACGCTTATCTCCTGTGCTAACATGGTGTACCGATATGCAGGAACTTTACGGCAGCGCTCAGAAGGAGGTACATGGCAGTATCCATACTGCACATCAGTGGGTCAACATGACAGACGTAACTGTACAGCTTGACTCCACCCACAGTGTGAGTAACCTTTGAGCACCTTGGTTGTAACCCTGGTTAAATTGTAATGGTCGTACAGTCACTCTTAAGGGTTTTTGTAAAAAATAAAATGAACATATTTTATCTAATTCAGGGTGTAGGTTTTAGCATAAAATTTAAAATTGTTGATCTATACTACTACCAGGCCAAGACATGCAAGCCTGCACTTGGCCACAGCTTTGCTGCAGGAACAATAGATGGAGGAGGAGACCTTAACTTCACACAAGGTACATCAATTTCTATTTTAGTAACCAGTTCATGCACTCAAGACCTAGATCCAGAACAAAACCAGTGACAATATAAGTTTCCTCAATTCTGAGACCTAGACCAGATGAGTCCCCACAAGACTGAGACCCAGACCATAACCCTCAAGTGTGAGACCCAGACGAATGCCCACTAGACTGAGACCCAGACCAGCACCATCAAGACTGAGACCCAGACGAATGCCCACAAGACTGAGACCCAGACCATAACCCTCAAGGGTGAGACCCAGACGAATGCCCACAATGCCATCCTCTGAAGACTGTGTCCGAGACCTAGGCCAGTTCCCGCAAGTTTGAGATTCATACACAGATGAGACCTCTCAGGGTTGAGATCTAGACCAATGCTGTCAAGACTCAAAAGTATAATGGATATAGCACAATATTGTAATGGAACAAGGAAGTAGAAAGTGTCCTGACCTTTTTTTTTTCACAAGAATAATAATCTCATTTTGCATTTGATATCCACTTGTACAGGGGCAATTGAAGGAGATCCATTTTGGGACGGTATTAGAGACACCCTCTTGGGTAAACCTTCTCAAGAAATTCAGGACTGCCAAAACCCCAAACCCATTCTCTTTAGCACTGGAGAAGTAAGAACAAGTTCTAACAAAATAATGTCTAGACCACTTTCCATACATCTTTCATCTAAAATAGTTTTGTTTCCAGATGAACTGGCCACTCCCATGGCATCCAGAGATAGTAGATGTACAGGTCATCACTATTGGACCAGTGGCCATAGTGGCAGTCCCAGGAGAAGTGAGGTAAATAAAGCCACACTGACATTAGATTTACTTTAAACTACCAAGTGCATGCCAAGTGTAGTTTGACATGATGCGTTCTTTGTATTTTCTGTATATTCTAGCACTATGTCAGGAAGAAGGGTCAGACAGGCGGTCAAACAGGTGAGAACACACAGACATACTGAGCGGTTTTAAAAAGGTTTGACTGCAATGATAGAGAAGTAACATTCCTGAAATGTTCGTTAAAAATTTGTGGTAATGAATAGCCTCATTGTGTTGTCTGGGTGTTTGCCATCTGACGTCATAACAAACAATCCGGTCAGTCAACGAGACACTAAGGGCCTTTTTACACCTGGTCACGCGTGTTGTCAATGATCCGATAGCTATCTGATTTGTTAAAACTGTTCCATTTACATCAGGCCACATAAAGGCATCTCTGCGAATCGGATATAATATATTTTACCTCATTTCCGGGGTAATTGAAATGGAGCACGCTTTGGTGTGTGTGGTTGCTACAAAAAACAGCATTTACTGTTTGCTGCATTTTCGCTGGTAGCAGTAGCGCATTTTAAGACCAAACGAGACGCCTGGGTGAAAGATCAAAGCCAGCGCTGGTGGGAAAACATATTCGTTCTGGCGCGATGCACGACTCGCGAGTCACCTGCGAGTGACGTACTTCCGTTTGGGAGGAGTTTAGCGCTGACGTATGTGGCTTGAACAACCACATTCATTTACACCTGTCCAGGTTCATCTGAAACGCGTCCCAGACCACCTCCTGAAGGGGTTTGTACCATCGGATTTACCATCCTATAGCTATCGGATCAAAGAAAACGCATGAAGTGACCAGGTGTAAAAAGCCCCTAAATAACTGTGAACACTTAGAAAGTGGTTAAAATTACAAGGATAATGATGTTTTATATACATCTGCTTCAGGAACTGGAGACGAGCGATGCTTTTACCAACACTGAAGTGATCATTACTGGCCTCTGTAACATCTACACACACTACATTACTACCTATGAAGAGTACCAGGTATCAACGTTTATTGATATTTATGCTTACTCACACTTGAACTTAAATGGAGACATTAAAGGTATTGCGTCATCATCATCGCGACAAATGGTTCCACAAGATCTTTCGTTCAGTCAATTTCAATCGTTTACTTTTGACATTTGCATAAATTTGAATAAATTCTCTGATACCATGCTGTTGTATAGTAATGAAGTATCTTTCAACCATTTTTGTGTATTATTTACTGGACACTGAGGTAATGCTCATTTCTAGGTGCAGCGGTACGAAGGAGCTTCCACCATCTACGGACCTCACACTCTATCAGCCTACATTCAGCACTTTAGAGGCCTGGCCAAAGCCATTGCAGAGGCAAGCACACTCTTACTATCACTATTTAAAACATCTGTAGTGTTGGTGTAGTGTTGGCACATCCGAGCCACCTTACAGGGTTCAGACTGTTTGTCTGGAGTTTCACATGTTCTTCCTGTCTATGTGTGGGGTTCCTTAGCGTTCTCCGTATTCCTCTCACACTCCAAGAACATCCTGGTAGGTGGATTGGCTACTCTGAATTGCCCCATGGTGTGTAAATATGTGTGTGTGCATAGCGCCCTGCTATAGCTTGCCGTCCCATCTATGTTTTAACTTGGTTCCTTCCTCACGATCAGTGATCTGGGGATAGACTCCAGATCAACTGCCACTCCGATCCAGGAAAAGGCAATTATAAAGGATGAATTCTGTATAACAAGGATGTATAAAGGATGAATTCTGTATAACAGGGTAAGACTGGAGAATTACCGAAAGGTCCCGAGCCTCCTTTCTTCAAAGAAAGTCAGCTGATCTCACTGATACCAGCTGTGCCTGCAGATAAAACACCAACAAACACTACCTTCGGTGAGGTCCTGGAGCAGGTCAATCCTCTTTATAAAGTGGTGAGTTTATAAAAACAGATTCTGCTTAATCTAACTACAGTATAGAGTTAGATTCTCTACAGTTCTCAACATTCTCACACACGGCGACTGGAGACTATGGAGTTCCAATGAGAGCTTCACATGCACACATGTTGGTGTTGACTTGGTGCAATAACTACCAATGGGAGTGAAGACAGTAAAGTTCATGTGATCCGTGGGCCGAAAAAAAAAAACTTTACAAACTTTACAAATGGTTCTTCGTCGCTAAAAATGGTTCTTTAGCCTATGTAATGTTCTGTAAAGCTCTAGAAAAAAATGAGGTTCTTTTAAGAAGCATTTACTGAAAGGGTCTGTGGGGTTCCACTGATGTGCATCCTGGCACCTTTATTTTTAAGGATGTACCCACTATTGGTATTATTACTATGGCAACGCCTACTGGCTAATTTACAGTACAGCCACTGGCTACTTGCTGAGACAAAAATCACTGTATGTGTAAACATTACATTTCATATGGTTTCTGTCTAAGCTTTTTATGCTGCACTAACGTTGTGTTTGTGCAGGGAGAAGTCGCATATGTCACTTTTGTCGCTGGAAACCCCAGAAACTCTGGAGACATGGTGGGTTCAATAGAACGTTAATGCTACACTTCTTATACATGACTAACCTACTACCTGCAATCCAGGTCCTAATCTGTGATCCTTTTGATTGCAGAGAGACAAGACCTTCATCACAGTGGAGAGGTTTCTGACGAGTAGCAGCACATGGGAGGTTGTTCATACAGATGCATCATGGGAGACGAGGTAGGGGAGATTTAATGTGTATATTAATCATCTACTGTATAATGTGTTGTTTTTATTCAAAGCAAAACCTTGGCTACTTATGAGATCAATTCCCCAAGGTTGTACTGAGAGTTATCTTACATGGTGGACTGACTCGCTGATAAGGCAGAAGCTGAGTCAGGGCCATGCTGTGAGATATCACTGCATCAGTAATAAACACAGGAACCTCTGAGAGTTTAAGTATATGCTAGCTGGACTGAAATGTTTTAATGATCGATCTATCTATCTATCTATCTATCTATCTATCTATCTATCTATCTATCTATCTATCTATCTATCTATCTATCTATCTATCTATCTATCTATCTATCTATCTATCTATCTATCTATCTATCTATGCCCTCTCTCTCTTTCTTGCTTTCTATCTATCTATCTATCTATCTATCTATCTATCTATCTATCTATCTATCTATCTATCTATCTATCTATCTATCTATCTATCTATCTATCTATCTATGCCTTCTCTCTCTCTCTCTCTCTCTCTCTCTCTCTCTTGCTTTCTTGCTCTCTCTCTATCTAACTCCCCTTCTCTATCTATCTATCTATCTATCTATCTATCTATCTATCTATCTATCTATCTATCTATCTATCTATCTATCTATCTATCTATCTATCTATCTATGCCCTCTCTCTCTCTCTTTCTTGCTTTCTCGCTCTCTCTCTCTCTATCTATCTATCTATCTATCTATCTATCTATCTATCTATCTATCTATCTATCTATCTATCTATCTATGCCTTCTCTCTCTCTCTCTCTCTCTCTCTCTCTCTCTCTCTCTCTCTCTCTTGCTTTCTTGCTCTCTCTCTATCTAACTCCCCTTCTCTATCTATCTATCTATCTATCTATCTATCTATCTATCTATCTATCTATCTATCTATCTATCTATCTATCTATCTATCTATCTATCTATCTATCTATGCCTGGTTCTAGTGATGACATTGGTTCAGAAAGGCAGTTCAGACAGGTTTAAAAGCTAAGAGTAATGTCAGAGAGATTAGATCATGAGTAAGGTGTGTGTGTGTGTGTGTGTGTGTGTGTGTTACAGATTTCACTGGATTAAAGGGACGGGTGGTCAGAGCAACGCGACAGTGGAGTGGCATATCCCTCTCTCAGCCGAGACCGGCACCTACAGGATTCGTCACTTTGGACACTCCAAAAAGTTTGGTTTTCCCAGTGCTGTGATCACGCCATATGAAGGCACTTCAGATACGTTCAGGGTCACCAAAACACTCTATTCCTTTTAAATGTTATAACCAATAAGCTAAATGTAGTGTTGTAATGATGACGTATATGGTGTAATAATGATGTAATAAACGCTTTGTGGTTATTGGAAAAAAAAACCTGGAAAAACGTTGCATTCGTTTCAAAAACAACGCATAAACTGCCTCAGAATTGAACAGAATTTATTGATAGCCAGTCGACACATCTAGAATTGTCCCATCTATCCCTCTCATTCGCAGCATAATGATGTACTGAATTTGGAAATCCTCCCCGTCACCCTTTTCTGATTGAACCCCCTAGCTTTTACGGCGGTCATTGAGACGGATGATTAATCGCAATATCCTAACATGACGTCTTACAAATAGCGCTGGAATTCATGTATAAAAATAAGTTCTAAGTGCTTAACACACTTTAATACTGTTACTGTTTACACATCTGACAAAATGTCACACTCTTTATTCGACAAAACGATGAGGTGGGATATTCAAAGGGTTTTAGTAGGTAGCAAGCTTGGAAATATTATAGCACAGAGAAAAAAATATTATAAAGCTAAAAAACAAAACAAAAAAAAACCTTAAAAATAGAAAAAAAACACGTATAGGTTTTTTTTTGTTATATTAAACATTCCTGATATATTTTTTATTAAAGTAAATACTGACTCACTTGCACAACTAACTCAAAGCTGTATGGCTGTATGACATCAGTGTGTATGTGTGTGTGTGTGTGTGTGTGTGTGTGTGTGTGTTATGTGGTGTTACAGTATTATAATCCTAACTGTACATTTAAAGGTAGTTTTAATAACCGTAAAAGACCTCAATTTAAATCCTGATCTCATACCCAGGATTATTTTCCAACCTTTTCTCTTTTAACACTTGATGCTATCTAACGACGTATTTTTCCGTAACCAGACAAAAAACGTTTGATATAATAAAAGGCAAACTGGATAAAGGTGGCGTTCAAGAGACGTTAGCTTTCAAGACAAATTTTATACAGAATGGATGTTCCTGATGCCGAATGGCCGCATCAGACACCGGGCTGCTTCTGGGTTTTTAGAATACGCCGTAAGCCTCTCCTCGGGTGGTGACGGCGAACGCAGGGTAAGCCTCGTAAGTGGTGTAAGCTGCTAGGTCCTGCCCCAGAGACAGAGTTTGTTTAAGCTGAGAAGCAGCAACGGTGCCGGTGGTGTTGGCGATCGCATAACCTGGAAATAGATGTGGTGAGAAATAATAAATGTAAGTATTTAGAAGAAGAAGCAGCATAGAAGCCTTTATTATCACCACATATACATTACAGCACAGTGGAATTCTTTTATTCACATACCCCAACTGAGGGGGGGGCAGTTATGATACAGTGCACCTGGAGCAGGGAGGGTTGAGGGCCTCGCTCAAGGGCTCAGCAGTGGCAGCGCCTTGAACTCCGATCCTCCGATCAACAACCCAGAGCCTTAACCAGTTGAGCCACCAGTATCTCATGAGGCAGTATCATCATTATGGACTAGAGTGCATCTAATCAGCTCACTAGTTCAGGTTAGTCGGCCATTTTAAGTGCTGTGTCTCTCGTAACGGTATCGTTGTTGTTGCTCTCAAATCATTAATCACGTTAGCTCATTTTATCTTTATTTGACAGTTTATTTGAGGAGAAAGGCTTTTAAGAGTTTAATGATTTTTTTTAGCTAGCCTACGTAATCCTTTGGGAAGTACAATGACAGAACAATACGCTGATTCACAGCCTAGGGAGCTAGAGAGCTGATTGAGACGCACCTAAAGACTGCTGTAATTAATTTGTAGGGTCGGGTTATGGACAAAACGTTAACCCTCTATAGCCCTATTCGGACGGGATTAGTTTTACGTGGGGACGTGGAGTAATGCAATTTTACCTCAGGACGTCTGTAATATTAATTGGCCAATTCGCACGGGACAAGATGTCTCAGTAAAACTAGCAGAAGTGGGAGGGGTAACTCACTTTACGCACCACAGTAACCTCTTTGTAGTCATGTCCGTATGACGTGGCTTCCTGTTTAAAGCGTCTCCATGCTTGCAAAACACGCCAAAAACAGGAAATGACGGAATTTTACTGTACATATTTACAGCGGGTCTATTCGGACGGGATCAGTATTACCTGAGGTCATTTTTCGGACCTTTTTACAGAAGTTAAAAGTCGCCGTAATCTTTACTGACATTGTCCATAATGATTACCGAGATGGCGCGTTCGGACGGGACTAAAATCACCGAGAAGCTCTGGTAATAATTACTTTACCCCCCACGTCCCCACGTAAAACTAATCCCGTCTGAATAGGGCTTTAGTTGAAGTTAAGCTGTAAGTTTAGACCGGTATTACGTTGCTAATGAACAATAAAGTATGCTAATCAAGCTTGTTGGTTTTTAAAGAAAGATCAGTTCATCTTTGTCCAGTAGTGAGCACTGTAACTAGTATTTGCTAGCAAACAATGCTCAATTTTTTATTTTATTAAGATATCATGGATTTTTCACTGGATAACAGTGATAACACTGGATATTTTTTTTAGTTTGTTATTAGTGACCTTTAGTTGGCCAAAGTCAAACCCAAGACCTCCTACCACTTTTCTAGGAAGTCTTTCCACTTTCAGCCTCAGGAGCATTAGTGAGATCAGACTCTGATGTTATAAGAGTGAGGAGGTCTGGGGTTCATCTCAAAAGTGTTCAGTTTGTTGACATTATTAACACAACAGGTCTTCTTCAATGTGTACACTTTGTGCACAGGAGTATTGTCATATTTGGGTCTCTTAGATCCACAGAATAAAATTTTAACACTACAGCACACACACACAATCATGTATCTATAACAGTAAATGTTCATATAGAATTTTGATGGAAATCTACTGTATGTTTGCAATGACTTTTTGGTAGCTTGCTCCATGACAAGCCTTGTACATGGGGGCTGCTGAGACCATACAATCATAAGGGGTCATTTTCTGGTAACCTAGGTTAGTCGTGCCACCTCGATAAAGTCACTGGGTTTAGACATAATGATCGTACTGACTCAAAATGTTGCAGCAGCATTGCAACACTTCCTCAGATCACCCAGAAGACTTCTGAAGAGTCAATAAAAGAAGAACTGCTCAGGTTGCTTAAACCTAAGCTCCAGAAGTGGCTTTGACCTCATTAATGTATCATCAATAAAATTATAAAAAGTATATTACAGACCTTACATACCTGGGAATGCCACAGCGGCAGCAGAAGTTTCAGCGCCCTCTGTGTGTAGCCCAAGAGTCTGCAGTGTGTGCTCGGCGGCATGGATTTTGGCTTCATCCACCGACGCGCACAGTTTAGTTGGGGTGAACGGATGTCTATTAATAATAATTGGGAAGAATTAACGGTTAGGTGTGAGGGATGTTTGTGAATTTTTTTTGTGTCAATCCATTTCAATGAGCTGTGAGCTTACATGTTAGGGTACTGAGTGGCCAGAGCAGGGATGGTGACTTTATAAAGGAACAGTTGCCTCTGATCAGGTCCAATGGCAGAGTGAAGCTGGTACACCGGATGTCCCCAGTTATTCTTCTGACAAATATCCTCCAAAATCTGTAAAATGAAGGCCAGTATTTATCCAATAGCACTTTTTACTCAGCAGTTTATAAAGCGACAGGATTCAGTCTGAGCAGTGTGAAACGTCATAAGCCAGGATTCTGTTTACCCAGAGCTCACGATCACCCAGGGAAATATTACAAGCATTACACTATTTGGTGAACAATCAAGTATCATACAGTATAGTGAACAGTTTGCATGTTTTTTTATGTAACTCTGGATTTCATCCATCCATCCATCCATCCATCCATCCATCCATCCATCCATCCATCCATTCTCTACACCGCTCATCCTCATCTGACTGGGTGTAAATGACCACTTATTATTGTCTAATTTTATTTCATTACCTGTCATTTATTTAATATTATTATTTTAGTATTTGCTTTAATATGTGTTATATGTTCTTAACTTTATTGTGAAGTTCATGCCTTTATTTTAAAGCATACTTGCGCTAGCATGAGGGACCCTTTTCTAACTTTTGTTTGTTCAGGACCCGAATAAAGGGGGCACATGGTTGGTGTGAGTTTCATTCGGTTCAAAAGTTTATTGATGAAATGTCTTTACAGCTCATTTTGGTGCTATAAATTGCTAAATTGACGTTTGACTATACAGAGTGCTAGCTATAGGTCTCGCTTATAAGCGACAACATTAAATAACTGTGAACCAGTTTAACTGACTATTATTACTAGGAACCTGGCGCCTTGCCCAAGATTCTCGGGGCACATTGCATTGTACACCCCTGTACAGGATAGCGATCTATCACACACACAAACACACTCACTCACACACCCATTTATACATTACGCACAACTTTAGAAATTCCATTCAGCTTAAAACATGTCTGTGGACTAGGGGAAGAAACTGGTGTACCTGGAGGACACCCCTCAGGCATAGGGAGAGCACGCAATGCATATATACATTATATTTACTTTAAAGAAAGAGGCTAGGTGTCATTTTGCATTTTAGTCTGGTTACCTGTGGAGCATGTTTGATTCCCTGTGGCTTCAAGGTGACGGGGTTCATGGGCGTGAGCTCCATGCCGGGAAGCAGGTCGTAGAGTTTGTCATCATGTTTGTCAGACTTTAGCTGATATGTGGGGCAGCCACGGCCCACGCCTGCATAGGCGAGGTAGCCTCGACCGCCCAACCCGCGCACACCTGCCGCCCCTACAGGCATATTCATGTAAATTTCTAGGAATGCAAGAAGGCATTGAATCGAATCAAATCACCAGAAATCACCTGAGCTTCGATCAAGATTCAGAAAGCTCCAAGCCAGCACAGTACAGGCTCTGGTACGCCGTCTAAGTAGCCCTGATTTGTGGTCATTTTATTTGCAGATTGATGCTGATGTCCCATTTTCTAGTAATCACATGACTGTATTATGCAGGCATGAAGAACAAAATTTAAAAAAAAAAAAAAAGTGCTGCACCAAATGCAACACGGATCATCTGACGAGAAAACGTCACACGGTACAATGAAACATTCTCTTATTTTTCATATCTGTACTTGTCTATTGGACTATTATTATTATTATTATTATTATTAACATTCTATAATATACATTTGATCGGTAGTTTCTTTTATTTGGATTTTGTTCAGTACATAATTTAAACACTGATTTGTGAGAACTTGTGGAAGACACTCACCTCTGACAGACGGCGGACGCACCAGACCTCGAGTGCTGACATGGCCCTTAGCGGCAGGGAAGCGGAACTGTCCAGGGAGAGCTGCGTAAGCATGAGGTGCATAAAACACTGGAGCACCCAGGTACGCTGCTGAGGGGTCATACACCTGTCCCAGCGTGTAGGTGTACTCGCCCTGCAGCAGAGCCGCCCCTCGTCCCCCTGTGCCTCGAGTGTAACGCACATAACTGTCTTTATCCACTGGCTTCGCCAGCGTCACTTCTATAGGAGAGCCGTCGATCACCTGAAGGAGTGATTAAAGAGTTTATTACCCGCTGTGTCATTTGATCAAAATGTGTTAATTAAACCTGTGCGAAGTGTAAATGATGCAGCCATGACACGAATTTCCATCACCTTTCCGTTCAACACGTTCATAGCTGCGATTGCATCGTCTCTCTGAGAGAAGTGAACAAACGCGTAGTCCCTGATCTTCTTTACCCTCTCCACCGCACCTGTAAGGATGTCACATATATCCTTCAATCACATGAGGACCTCTTTAGGATTTCAATCAAACATCCAAACTGAAGAAATGAAATATAAGATTTTATAAGAAATCATTCATTCATTTATTTATTTAATTCACGGGGAGCCTGTGCCTATCTCAGGCGTCATCGGGCATCGAGGCAGGATACACCCTGGACGGAGTGCCAACTCATCACAGGGCACACACACACTCTCATTCACACACACACTCTCACACACTACGGACAATTTACCAGAGATGCCAATCAACCTACCATGCATGTCTTTGGACCGGGGGAGGAAACCGGAGTACCTGGAGGAAACCCCCGAGGCACGGGGAGAACATGCAAACTCCACACACACAAGGCGGAGGTGGGAATCGAACCCCCAACCCTGGAGGTGTGAGGTGAACGTGCTAACCACTAAGCCACCGTGTCCCCCATTATAAGAAATCAAAACAGAGCAATTTAATGTTAGAGAGAAGGACCCTCTGAAAGGGGGACTGGTTGTCATTCATTCATTTGTTTATTCATTCATCTACAGTAGCCACTTTTTTTTTTGGTCATGGTCACTGTGGATCACTGGGAACACTGGACAGGAGTTGGGAACACACCATGAATGGGATACGAGTCCAGAGCAAGCCACCAAACACACCCATTTACACAATTGTTCACACAAAGGGACGAGTAAGAGAAGCTTGATTATATCACAGGCATGTTTTTTGGGGGACGGGAAGAAACCAGAAATCCTGGAGAAATCCAACAGACAGGGGAGAACATGCACAGAAACTCCACATAGTAATCCAAGCTCAGGATGGAATCAGCGATCTTGGATATGAACGGATTCCCATTACACCGCTATGTAAATACCTTTAATTATTATTTCTTTCATTTCTTCAAAATTACCAGGTTTGATGGCATTGAACTCCTTCTCAATGGTCTCTTCTGTCGTGGCCAGCATGAGGTTCCTGATGTAAAGGATCTTCACTGTGGACATCGTGTCCTCATCCACTTCCACTTCTGGCTCCGCCCAATCCACAGCAATGGCATGACCCCACAGCTGGATACGGCCTGTAGACACAACCATTACTTTATAAACCTTGAAACTGTACATCTATTAAAAATATGTAACATATGAAAAGTCTTCCACTTCAAGGAATCCTTTAGTCTAAGAACTATGATCACTTTTTTCTCTCCCAATGTCTTTCCAACCCTTTTTTTTACCAGGAGAAACAAATTATTTTATGATATCAGTGTAAGATGTTTTCCATACACAGACTTTTAATGGTTGAACATAACGCCTTATAGAGCAGAAATGGGTTGGATAATACAGTTTATTTTAAAGATATAAACATTTGTGTGAGAAGATTTTAATTTTTTGGAACTTAATTATGAATATTTTGCCCTTAGTAGAAACAAAAATACTTAGAAAACACTACAAATTCTGTCATTCATTCATTCATCTTCTACCGCTTATCCGAACTTCTCGGGTCACGGGGAGCCTGTGCCTATCTCAGGCGTCATCGGGCATCGAGGCAGGATACACCCTGGACGGAGTGCCAACCCATCACAGGGCACACACACACACTCTCATTCACTCACACACTCACACACTACAGACAATTTTCCAGAGATGCCAATCAACCTACCATGCATGTCTTTGGACCGGGGGAGGAAACCGGAGTACCCGGAGGAAACCCCCGAGGCACGGGGAGAACATGCAAACTCCACACACACACACAAGGCGGAGGCAGGAATCGAACCCTCAACCCTGGAGATGTGAGGCGAACGTGCTAACCACTAAGCCACCGTGCCCCCATGTCTCCTTTCATATGAAACATTAATTCAACATTTAATTCGACAAATCACCACTGTGGAGTGTGACATGAATTATGACTAAAAAAGTGTCTAAATACCAGGCAGCAGTTTCCTCCTGGCCATGGCTGCAGCACGGTGGCTCTCGTATTCCACGAAGGCAAAGCCTCTATTCTTGCTCTTGTCAGCTGCACTGGGGTAAACGATCACCTCCACCACACCATCCGTCACCTTCTTCATCTCAGCCAGGATCTCCTCTTTCTTCTTGGTTTTTGGGATGCCTCCCACAAACAGCCGGCAGTTATCCACACTCGCACACACGCCCAGCAGACGACCGTTCCTAAAGCAACGTCAGGAAATGACTCTCGGTTCGACGAGTCGCGATGCGATCTCTAAACCAATCAGATTCTATTTCAAAATAATGTCCTACCTAATTTCATAATTGTTGAGATACTTCATGGCATTCTTGGCTTCTTGTTTAGCACTGAAGGTGACGAAAGCATAACCTCGGTTGTTCCCGTTGAAATCCATCATCATCCGTACTTCATATATTTTGCCAAACTGTAAACAGACAGAGAAAGAATAACAACGTCTCATAACGGTTCTCCATTTTAGGGTAATTCTATGCTACGAGAGAGGGTAATAATAGTTTACTTCACAGTGTAAATACAACATATTTATGTTTTAGGAACGTTATCCTCAATGAAGATCCCCTGAACTTGTGTGTGGAATGTCGTGGTTTATAATGTCTTTTCAAAAATGTCTTACTTTTTCACAAAGAGGCACCAACTCATCCTCAAAAAGGTCTCGAGGTAATTTGCCCACAAATATCTCGCTGCCTCTCTCTGGTGGTGGACCTTCCCAACCAGGTGGTGGACCTCCGTATCTCCTCTGGCCATTTTCCTATAGGACAGAACAAGAGTTGTGATAGACATCCATCCAAACCAAAGCGAAGGTCTGTACTGTAGATCAGCAGATGGAGATCAACTCACTAGAATAGCGCTCTGAAAGAAACCATTCGTAATCGCAAGGATGGAGTGATGTATCAATGATGGTCATCCAGAGTGACTTACATTTTTATTTCATTTCCATTGCAATTGAGGGTTAAGGGCTTTGCTCAGGGGCCCAGAAATGACAGCTTGGTGGACCTGGGATTTGAATTTATATCCTCCTGATTGGTCGACCAACACCTTAACGCCCAAACTAGCTAATCCATATATATGTTTGGCATGTGGTAGCATAGTGGTTAAGGTGTTGCCATGCCAATCGGAAGGTTGTAAGTTGAATCCCAGGTCCACCAAGCTGCCACTGTTGGGCCCCTGAGTAAGTCCCTTAACGCTCAATTGCTCACAAAAAAACTGAGATAATGTAAGTCACTCTGGATAACGGCGTCTGCTAAATGCTGTAAATGTAAATGTACAGTATACATGTGTATAAATATGGATGTGGTAGCCTAGTGCTTAAACTACTGATCAGATCCACCAAGCTTCCACTGCTGGGCTCCTGAGCAAGGCCCTAAATTGCTCAGTTGTATAAGATGAAATACATATGAAACATAAGTCGTTCCGGATAACGTCGTCTGCTAAATGTTGTAAATGTATCCAGTGGAGAAAGTACTAGTATTGATACTGGAGTTACTGGAGACACTGGTGTTTGCTCCCTAAATACTTCCGAAGCTCATATTTAGAGGCACTAATTTGACGGATATTGACGGTAGTGCTCATTTTTCAGCACAAGATGGTGCTACAACTCTAAATACTGTGGCCAACGTTGATGAACAATACAGATATCTATTAAAGGCCGTTTTTATAAAAGACGTTTTAAAATAATGTTTTTTTTTTTTTTACGGAAGTAAAAATAAGGTGTGAAATGACCTCCTGAACATTTCCACTTGGAATCAGACCTGGTATGTTGTTATAAATGTACACAGATGGAGTGCTTTAAGTTATGAGTGCTTTAAGATAACTAATAATCTTTTTTTTTATTTTTTTGCACTGTGTCATGATTTTTTGAACCGTGCAAAAGTCTCATACACCATAGGTTTTTTTTATATACTGTAAATTTGATCTTTATATACATTTTGAAAAAAAAAAATTATGTCAATTAGAAATCCAGACACATTAACTGTATATAAATGTTAAGTAATGCACAGTATTAAGTAAGAGACCAAAAAAAAAAAAGAAAACTGACAAATGTCACTTTGCAAAGGCAAATTGGGATTGGATTCATTTTTTAATGAAATGTGTAACTGATAAACTAATAATCTCTTTTTATAAGAAATCTTTATTTTATTGCAATTCTTTAATTCAGATGTGAATTAGGGGTATTTCATTTTTGTTATTTCATTTGATGCAGGGAAACCTGTGCCATTAAAAAATAAATAAATAAAAAAAATAATAATAATAATAATAATTTTAAAAACTATTTTGAATATGGAAATTGAACTCTACAATTCATTTGCATACTGTACAAGAAAAAGAAATGTACAGTGCCACTATCCCAACCCCATCTCTGTTTGTCTCTCTCTCTCTCTCTCTCTCTCTCTCTCTCTCTCTCTCTCTCTCTCTCTCTCTCTCTCTCTCTCTCTCTCTCTCTCTCACTCTCTGTCTCTCTCTCTCTGTGTCTCTCATTCTGTCTTTCTCTCTTTCTCTCTCACTCTCTGTCTCTCTCTCTCTCTTTCTCCCCCCCCTCTCTTTCTCTGTCTCTGTCTCTCTCTCTTTCTCTCTCACTCTCTGTCTCTCTCTCTCTGTCTTTCTTTCTTTCTTTCTTTCTCTCTCCCTCTCTCTCTCTCTCTCTCTCTCTCTCTCTCTCTTTCTCTCTTTGTCTCTCTCTCTCTCTCTCTCTCTCTCTCTTTCTCTGTGTCTTTCTCCTCTCTCTCTCTCTCTCTCTCTCTCTCTCTCTCTCTCTCTCTCTCTCTCTCTCTCTCTCTCTCTCTCTCTCTCTCTGGACTTTGGCCTGAAGCAGGGCATGCTGGGTATTGTAGTCAGTTGTCATGGTGCCTCCTACCTGGTGTAATTGATATCCTGTGCGCTGGATGAGAGTGCGCAGTGCCGCCTCTTTCTGTGTGCCAGTCAGTCCATCCCCGCATTTTTGATTGGTTTCCATTGTGAGTGATTATCAGCAATAAATCAGCAAAATTAGGGGTGCTCACTGAAATTAAATCAAAGTTCAAACACACGTGAGTGACAAGGCAAAGATACTGATTCATGCTCAGAAGCCATGCCAGCTCTTTATTGCACTTATTCCGTAAGTGATAATTCTTTAAGTTTAGTTTAAAGGAAACAAACATCAGGTCACTGTGCAAGAATCGTAGATATGCAGATGTAAATAAAGAGATAAATCAACCTTACACAGAGTAAAAGCTACAGTATGTTCCAAGCATCCGGTAGGATATGTAATTGTACCTGTGTCGCCTCACTCTGCCTTTATTTAGATATTCATGCACAGGAACATCTTGTGTATATTGCTTCTGTCTCTAATGACTTGTATTAGCATTATGAGTGCACATAGAGACATTTTTCTCAGCTCCGGGTCAAGGACCGCTGTGTAATTATTAACTGACGTGAACCAGCACAACTGTATTTGCTTAAACTGAAGGTATAACACTGTGCTCCTCTCCCATTTAGCATTAGGGAAATAAATCCCAGAAATATCTTTGTAATCGTTGCCATCGCTTCTTACTCAGCCAATCAGACCAAACCTTATTAACCCTAACTGCCTGTTGCGTAACCAGCTTGATTGAATCACATGTGCTGATGATGGACTACTCCTAATAATCAGTGAAGTGCTGTCTTTGTGTCTCTCTCTTTTTTTTTTTTCTATTTAAGCTTCACATGATCAAAGCGAGGACAGGAAGATGAGCCAAGACTTCCATTCATGTTCAATTCATTTCGCACTTGTGATATTGTCACGCAAGCTCTCGTCTTTCACTCCGCCGTGATACCGTGATACTCTCAAGCTTCAGCTTCCTCGCTGTACCTCCTTCGTGAGCGTTACTAACAGGACATCGTCATTCATTAATGCACACGTCGACGAGAACCTAAAGGCAGCACTAGGCCTTTCAAGCTCAAGATCATTCATGACTAACGGTGAAAAAAAAAAAAAAACGTGGGCTGGCAATTAGCAGCCGTAGCAATTGATTCATGCTGAAAAAAAAACAAAACAAAACCCATTATGACTGTTGCAATGAATGTATTTTATTGACTGAAAAAATAAAACATGTAGGCAAACACCTTTGATAATAAAGTGTGTTTTGTGGCCAAGCATTAGGCTGAACATTACAGAGATGGCCATAATACAGTAGGAGAAAAGTCCATTAGCGAAATCCGGGCTATCTGCGGTGCTCTCCACTCTAGCCTGGTTACTGTTTGCATAAACATGATAACTAGACGACGGCACCTTATCTGGTTTAGATCAGAACTTGCTTTTCGGGGCTTTGTTGACCAAAGCTTAAATACACACAGAACTGAAGGCCACTCCGTCCCGTACGGCCAGAATAGGAACGCTCGCTCTGCTTAGCGTGTAATTTTACTGATATGAATTGTGCAAGTCATTAATTTCTAAGTGAAAATTTAATTTTCAAGGAAGTCAATTCCAGGCCTAATGCCATTACGTTCGAAACAAAACCATCCGTTTCACAATGATCGTGTCGGGCGCCTATCTTTTTCCATTCCTCTATCTATCAGCTAGAAGTGAACGCACAACCAAGATGTACACGGTTACCAAACACAACTCATGGATCAACCACACATCCATGACGAGCAACTCGCTTTTATCAGCTGAA